>NW_016177997.1:0-8128 GCF_001687245.7 Rhagoletis zephyria | reverse complement strand
TTGTGAGATAACATAATGGATTATTGCACATTTAATAATGGATATTATTAGTGAACAATTTAGGTTTATTGGCATTGGGAGAGGTGAGCGTGAAGAGGCATGTTTTTTTTACGAAATCAAAACAGAGATATCGCACTTTGTGAGCGCGTAGAGCTTGAAATGCCCAGATAATTAAAATATGAGTTGAAATTTTTTTCCATACGCCGCGGTTTCTGAATTTCCTATCCACGCGAAAGTAATAGCAAGACGAGTATTTTTCCACTAAACACGGCTTCAGACAAGGCGATTGCCAATCGTGCGACTTCTTTAATTTGATGCTGGGAAATGCAAGGGTAACGGGTTCACTAAGATCCTGCCCTACATAAGTGCTTAACGGTATACTCAACCTATCGATCTTCACCTAAAAGAAATGGCTATGAAATCGGCGAGGGTAGAGAGTTAGTCTAAGCACAAAAATCTTAGACCTGCCGTGGACTTTACCCACAATGTCGACGGGCACTATACTTAAGTATTAAGCACGTCGATCACTGCCTCAGCTGATAAGATTACCAACGTATCCTCCTTTAGTGTACTCGTCCATATGAGGACTCCTTAGAACATTATAGGACTAACTATGCTGTGGTAGAGCTAGAAAATATAAAAAACTTAGGTGAGCGATCTCATCTGCATCGATGAGCGACTCTGCTGCCACATAAGAAAAGATCTCAAAAGACCATTGCTTTTCTAAGGCATCTCTATACATATTTATTTCATCAAACTTACTTTAAGCTTCATTTCGCTGGCCGATTACAGAATCAAGAAAAAACTCTTCGTGTGCTCTATAGCAACCTCTTTTGCCTCCATTAGAAATCTGAAGAGATCCGGCATGACATAGCCTGATATTTATACACTCACGGCAAAAACTATTGACAGAGAGAGGTTTTCACAATAGATGTTGTAATTTTTATTTTTTCGCAAAGTTTTTTTAGGTATAATATAAAAAAGGAGAATTTTCAGCTTTTTAGAATTTTTTGGGTATGCAATTTTGTAGCCCATTGAATTTTACTACAATAAAGTGTGAATTTGAAATAGATTTTTGGACATTTTTTTTACTAATTTTCTTCAACACAAAAAAAAAATCGAAAAACCTCTGTATGGAAATTATGCGAAACACCTTCAACAAAAAAAAATCCTAAAAAATTTAAAAATTTTAGCAGCTTCAAACTTGTATACTCAAAAAAAAATCTTAAAAATCTGCTTAAATATTTGCACGAAAATTTATTAAATTTTTCTGAGTTTTGCACAAAGTTTAGAAATTATATTTTAATGTTTTTCGCTGTAGTATGAGCGTTATTATTTTTATAAAAAATTTGCGGAAAAAAGTTAAAATATTATGCCAACAGTTTTCGTGAAGTAAAATTTATATTTATAGTGTGATATAAGAATTATAGCCTTCAATTTGAAATTTTACCTTTCTTAAAGCTTCAAAAATGTTGTTCAAGGTTGTTGATCTTAAAGTAAAAATATGGAAACTTAAAAAAAAATCAATATATTCGCGAAACCACTGCGTTTTTAGTTTTTCTCTCTAACGACAGGATTTTTTTAAAAAGACTATGAAATTTGAAAAATATGATTAAATTAATTTAAAAATTTAAAATATCAGTGCAATGTAGAAAAACAGTATGGGTATCAAATTAAAGAGAAAATTCCGCAGAAAAAAAAAACGGATTAAATTTTTTGGGTACGCATGGACGAGTAGGTATTGAAAATATCCTTTTAAAATTGTATCATTGAATATCCTTGAAATTTCGAAATATTTATTTTTGAAAAAAAATATAATTTAAGGACTAATATAAAGTCGACAACATCCTCGAATTTCGTTCTTCTAACTTTTTAAGCTTAAAATAATAAAATTAACTAGAGAGGTATTTTCAATAGTCAATCAAGTGAACCAAAAAATTAAACTTTTTTTTTTAATTCTATGGAATTTTCTTATTTTACATTGCACTGATTTTTTTCGATAATTTTTGGAATTAATAATTTCTTTGAAATTATAAAGTCCTTTAAAAATATCCTGACTTCAGAGGGAAAGACCAAAAACGCAGTTATACTATGGGCCAAACCCATATTTTTTTTTTGAAGGACTTTGAAATTTTAAAAATATAATTACTTCAAAAAATTATTAAAAAATTTCAGTGCAATGTTGAAAAACAATCAAATTGAAGAAAAAAATCTGTAGAATTAGGGCCGATTAAATTTTTTTGGCACTTAAGAACGATTAGGTATTGAAAATGTCGCTTTCTCATTTTATCATTGAGTGTCCTTGAAATTTTACAATAATTATTTTCGAAAAAATGATATGTTAACGACTATTATGCACTCGACCACATCCTCAAATTTCGTGCTTTTAACTGTATTCGCTTAAAAAAATAAAACTAATTAAAAGGACATCCTTGTCCTTGTGGACCAAATAATTTAATTTTTTTTTTAGTTCTACAGAATTTTGTCTTTCATTGGGTGCCCATACTGTTTTTCTTCATTGGAATGAATTAAAAAAAAAAAAATTGAAATTAATCACATCTTTGACACTAATTACAAAGTCCCTAAAAAAAAATCCTGGTGTCAGAGAGAAAAACTAAAAGCGCAGTTTTACTATATTTGGCCCATAGTTTCGTGAGTACATTGATTGCTTCATGTGTTTCGAAATTTTTTTGTTTTGGTTGCACAGTGTTATCGAATATCTATACGCCGGTATTTATTTCGATATTTCGATTCAGATCAATCATTATCCTTTCTACCTTTTGTTATGCCTACCTGTGCCGCCATAATACGCTGTCGCTCGAAGATTAGCACACACTTGGCGCACTTGCAGCCTTTGTAGGTGCAGAGTTTCTTATGGCCACGCAATTCGGAGATGATGCCATGATTGCGGCAACGCGCACATTTTGGTACACGATTAGCGCCTTTCGACTGCGCCGGCACAGCACTGAATTTAAAGGATTTATTCGTAACGCCACCGCGCGCTCGCTTTGTAGCCACCATTGGTGTAGTGTCATTTTTATCTGTCATATTTTTTTTCCTAAAACCAAAAACCTAAAACTTCCGGCGAATTTTGTTGCGCGTTTAATATTCAATGGCTTTCCAAATGAAACTAATCCAGCTGGTAAAAGTTTGATATATCCTTTGCATTTGAAGTGGAGCTCATCATCAATTGATTGGCAACATTTTCGCCTTTGCTGTTGCTAATAAATTCAAAAGTTGCATTGCGCAAACGTAAGTTACATTTGCACAAATTGAATGAAAGTCGCTTTATACCCGGAAACGCCTTAAAGGATACACCAAAGTGCGTTTGTATTGTTACGCTCGCCATTTGTTGTTAATATCCTTTTTCGGTGTGCTGTGTATTATTCCACTTGAAAATCTATGGCCACACCCCTTTGTGGTGATTGGTGCGTTGGTGATGTGCCATCACCGCTAATCTGCGCGCATAATCTTTCGCAGCAGTAAAGTAGCTAAGTACGTACAGTGATGTGTAAAGCCTCGGCAATACATGAGGGTAGAACATTGTCTCACTCTTGGGCTTTTTTGTATTGAATATGAGACGTCGATATTTCACATTGATTATTTCACATTTAAAATGTTAGCAGGATATACATACTACTATATTATATATATATGGGTCATTCCATACAATATTGACAACAACTCTATAATTTTTTTTGGGTTGAAATAATTTTTTTTTTACATTCTTTATCCAAAAAATGGAGACATTTTTATACCCGAGCGCACTTGTGCACAAGGGTATTATAACTTTGTTCACATAACGGTTGTTTGTAACAGGCAAAACGNTATATTAATTTTGTTCACATAACGGTTGTTTGTAACAGCCAAAACGAATCGAGATAGATATAGACAAATGTATACATAAATCATCAGGATGAAAAAAGAAATCGATTAAGCGGTGACTGTCTGTCCGTTCGTCCGTCCGTCCGTCTGTCCGTCTGTGCACACGATTACTTGAGTAAAAATTAAAATATCTTAACGAAACTTGGTACGCGTACTTCTTTCTGGCGTAGGACGGATGGTATTGAAAATGGGCAAAATCGGACAATAACCACGCCTACCTCCCATATAACGGTAATTTTCAGAAATACAAAAACTGCGATATTTTAGTAATTACTGAAGAATATTCACTCAAAATTGATATTTACAATACTTTTAAGAGGAAAAATAAGAATATTATCAATTTTTGAAAAATGGGCGTAGCCACGCCCACGTATGGTTACATGTGTATATCTTGGCAACCGCTGCACCGATTTCTTCCAAACTTGGCACGGTTATTGGTCTTGGTACAGGATACCAAATGGTCGAAAATTTTTAAAATCGGACAATAACCACGCCCACATCCCATGTAACGGTAATTTGGAGAAATACGAAATCTTTGATAAATCAGTAAATATTAAAGCTACTTTATTCAAAATTGACGCTTGTAACAACTCTTTACCCAGAAATACGTTTATGATAAAATTTTGTAAAATGGGCGTGGCACGACCCACTTATGATCACATATATGTATCTCGGTAACCGTTCTACCAATTTGTACCAAACTCGGTATGGTTATTGTGCTTGCCACATAAAAGCAAAACGTTGAAAATTATTGACATCGGACTAAAATTGCGGCTTTTCATATAACGGTAAACTTTAGAAATGCTTGAAACTTCAATATTTCGAAATCTAAGGACGCTAATTTACTCAAAATGTGATACACCCCGGCTTACCATGTAGCGGTAGCTTTCGGAAAGGTGAAAAACATATATTTAATATTTGCGCCGGGTATTTAATGTTCGGCTCCGCCCGAACTTAGACTTTCTTACCTGTTTTTTTTTATTTTGTCATGATATTCGAAAATCTCGAAAAAAAATCTATCTCACACTCTCATGGGAAGCCGAGATAATTACGCACATTTTGATACCTTAGCTCATTTTCTCCCACAAACAGTTTATTAACTGAAAACAATTGAAAAAAAAGATACTTCTCCGGGAGTTCAATATATCGGGATTTTTCTCATTTTCTCCCACAAACAGTTTATTAACTGAAAACAATTGAAAAAAAAGATACTTCTCCGGGAGTTCAATATATCGGGATTTTTTTTTTGTTGAGATTTTCGAATATCATGACGAAATAAAAAATTGGTTTCTGCTTTTTTTTTATAAAGAATTTAAAAAAATATATTTCACCCCAAAATAAAATATTGAGGTACAAATATTGTATGGAATGGAATCGCAAAGCCTGGGCATTCACCTATTGTATGTATACTTTTTCCTCTATCTTCTAGCTGGCAGTTGCGACAATTTCTGTTACAGTGTAGTCCTATTCTTATTGAGAATTTACCCAGTGGCCAGGACCCCGTGATGGTTTCAAAAATTCTGAATACTTCTGTCCTGGATCCATTAAGTAGATTCCATGCCAGCGTTCTCTCTATATCTCACAAGTTCAAGGAAATGCAAAGCAATTTCCTCGCAGATTCATCCAAACAGACTCCAGCATTTGCCAGTTCATCAGCGCACTCATTCACTCAGACACGAGACACGATAGTTGACAGAGACACGATAGTTGAGTGATACATTGAGCGCAAGGTGACAGGTAACAAGATCAACGGAAATAAGGTTAGCATACTCAATTAAATATTACCTTTTCAAAAGCAAAATAAAATCCATTGACATTATCATCGTACAGTTCCATAATAAAGTAAAGTAAGTCTTCTTCTTAGCGTTTTTTCTGACAGGCTGTAGGTGCGTTTTTGGTTCAGTGTGTTAGTGTATGTATCTTGAATAAATTGTAATAGAAATAAAACAAATTGTAATAGTAAGGAAAGAAATTGTAAAAGATAAGAGCACATGCCAAAAAGCAGGTGATCTCAGCTCTAGGCATTTTTTGACAATCAGCTGATAGTGGTTTGACTTATGCAACTGTACGATGGACATTAGGCATGTTTTATTCAACCATCACAAGCAAATAGCTAAATCTTGGTCAAATAAAACGAAACTAGCTTATTTCCCATGTTAGCCTAATTCTGACAGTTGTTTGACTGCAAATAGTGTCAAAGTAAGTTGTTGCCTCTTTCTGATTGGCTGAAGGAGAAAATTTCTGATGCTGAATGGCAATGTCTCTTGTTCAATATACAAGCCAAGATAGCTTTTCATAAGCCTATATAATTATGTTGGGTAAGTCCTCCATACAAAATAAGCTAATAGCTCAAATTTCTGGACAAATAAAACACGGCTATTATTGCTCTTTCAAACATTAAAGGCCTTATTCATAAAAAATAAAATAGATTTATAGAGCTCTATTATGTGGAATTTTCATACAAGTTTTCGATTAACATATGAAGAAGTTAAAGTTTATTTTTTTATGAATTTTTTGTGTGAATTAGCATAGCTTCCGCGTCGTTGCCCGTGGAAAATTCTACAAATTTTTACCAAAATTTCAACTATTAAATCTGAATCTTTAGAAACTTTTTGGGTATGCAGTTTTAAAGTCCAAACAATTTTAGTCTAATGAAGTGCAAGTTTCAACCGGCTAAAAATCACGTTGATTTCAAATTTTTTTTTTTGTAGAGTGGTTACGGTTAAACTGGGACAATATTTTTATAAGAAAATACCAAAAAAAAATTAGCTCGAAAAACATTATGAATATTATGAATGTACTTATGTATGTATGTAGATCTCTTGATCCCAACCATGAAACCGGTCTTAACTCGGCAGTATAAATGTGGTGATATTGCCTCCATTGAAAATACTTTGGCTGGCCTGAACTAGAAAGCGTAGTAATAACTCTCCTCGTCGATAATGGTTGATCTAGATTTTTTTGATATTATGTCCTTGATTTCAGCTTGTGGGCTCTTTGCGGTCTATGGACCTTAAGGGAGTAAAATATAAATAAATACATATAAATCTTTCGAAGTTCTTATTCAGCCCAAGCTGATGTGAAGCATAAGTAGGGAAATAAATAGTGTAAGGCCTCAGCGTACATGGCAAGAGTACCAAAAC
This sequence comes from Rhagoletis zephyria, assembly GCF_001687245.7. Lineage (NCBI taxonomy): Eukaryota > Metazoa > Arthropoda > Insecta > Diptera > Tephritidae > Rhagoletis > Rhagoletis zephyria. The sequence continues at coordinate 1,100 of NW_016177997.1, read as the reverse complement.
AATGGACCTAAAGCATTGGCGCACGGTATTCGTCTAATTGAAGTGGAACTAAAGGCAATGCAAATACATGGAAATTTGTTGGGTGTCAAGCTGCTCCAATCGCTGTACCAGTTTCAGACATAGAGTTTTTGTGCATTGCTACGCTACGCGGATTGACTCGAGTTTTACCCGACTATGGACTGTTGTTTCGACTATCGACGAACCCTACCGTTTGTCGTTGCTGGTACCAAAAATGGCTCCACCCCAACTGCACTTTGGTGGTTATTTTCGCGTGAAAATACCTGCGCTGGCCTTAGAATACATAAGGAGTAGGCTATACGATTTGAGATACCTTGTTGCTCAAACCAATCAGCATCCAAGTCTACAGCTGCCTACAAGTTGCTCAAAACGCGGGTTCTTCCTAGCGCCCAGGCAGACTTCACGGAGCTCCGCCGATCCCGACCAATGAGTGAGGAAAAATGACTACTTCGCATCCTGTTTCAGATCTCGTCAGCCAATCATCACTTCCAGGCAGATAGGTATGAACCTTCGCTTATCCCTAACGCCCCGATTTGCAACCAGCCCCTAAAGGTATACAAAGATACTTCATCTTAAATTCAATGCACTTACCAGAGTAAAATCGACGGTTGCAGCAGAACTCAACTCTGATGGCTCATTGTTTATTAAACGCCCCAGATTGAAATGTTTAACGTACACAAGATCCCTGTCACCTCTTGTGTGGCAGGATAACTTCCTGACATAGGTATCCTCCTAAAAATAAGGTCCGATAAACAGCATTACCCAAATCTTTTTAGGGAATCTGTGTGCTGTTACAAAAACAACAACAACCATAATCAAGTTGTTGTTGTTGTAGCGGCTACAATAAAAGCAAAAGGATTGTTTAAGTGCATTTGAAATTCTTTCAAAGTATGCGGTTGCATCATTCCCAAAACCGAATACACTTCGAATTTGTCACCAACTAAAAAGAAACGTCACTGCTGTATAAGCTTTGTTTAGTGGGCATTACACCAAATGCGCAATAAATGGCGAAACAAAGTGGAAAATTGGAACAGTGGTGCTAACCCCCTCGACCGAGGGATAAATAAAATGTCTTTAATTTT
>NW_016177996.1:0-8130 GCF_001687245.7 Rhagoletis zephyria | reverse complement strand
ACCGCTGCCGCCGTCGTTAGCGAAAGCGACGCGGAGCAGCAGCGCGCCGCCACGCCATTGAGCAACAGCGGCGCCCGCACTACAACTACCAGCACAAGTTTACCCAATACGCGCTCATGTCCGCTCAAGTTTTCCATAGCGAAAATTATGGAGCCTGATCAACGCGCCAATAGCGCTGAGTGCGTCAACGCGCACGAGGACGAGGATTCGGAGCGCTCATGCAGCCCCATCGAGGTCGCCAGCGATGAGTGTGAGTCGGAGCAGCGCGTCGAGCTGCTACCGTCAACAGCTGGTCAGCAACAATGCACCAACGCAAGCGCCAGCGAAAACTATGATTCCGCCTTTAAAAAGTATGTGCCCTCCTCCGCTGCGGCCGCCGCTGCAGCAGCCGCTGCCACTACTGCTACCAATGCCGCTGCCGTACAACAATTTGTGAGCACACGTCATCAGGAATTGATGTCGCAATATCCGTTGCTCTATTATGCGCCCAATCAGCTGATGTGCGCCGCCGCCGCCGCGCAATATGCTGCGCTCACTGCCGCACAACAGCAAACGCTGCTTGCCAATACCGGCGCTGCAGCGCATTTGAGCAGCTTTACCGCCTCGTTGAGCAGTTTTCACACGCAATCGCTGCGTCGCAACCTTAGCGCTTCTGGTCATCATCTGGCCGCTGCCGCGGCAGCTGCTGCAGCAGCGCAGGCACAAGCGCACCATGCACATCATCAGGCGCTTGCAAGCGCGCATCCACAGTTGCAGCAGACGTTGGAGAAGCATCATCAGCAACAGCACAAGTTGAGGGAAGGTGGAGCCAGCGCGGGCGCTTGTCATAGCATGAAACGTAAGCATAGCGCCGGAGTTGCAGCTGCCGCCTCGGCTGCCGCTTCCGCGAGTGCAGCTGCACAGCCAGCACCCGCATTGCATGAGCATGGCTCTTCACGCGCATCCTCGCCCACTTCACGCCACCTACGCTCGCCATCCCCCAACTCGCTAGACGACAGCCCTGGCTCTGCGGCGGGCAAACAGAAGACATTCTCCTGTCTGGAATGCGGCAAAGTCTTCAACGCTCACTACAATCTCACGCGTCACATGCCAGTGCACACAGGCGCCCGCCCGTTTGTTTGCAAGGTGTGCGGCAAGGGTTTTCGGCAGGCATCGACGCTGTGTCGCCACAAGATTATACACACCTCCGAGAAGCCGCACAAGTGCCAAACCTGCGGCAAGGCCTTCAACCGCTCCTCCACGCTGAACACGCACACCCGCATTCATGCTGGCTACAAACCATTCGTGTGTGAGTACTGCGGCAAGGGTTTCCACCAGAAGGGCAACTATAAGAACCACAAGCTGACGCATAGCGGCGAAAAGGCTTACAAGTGCAACATCTGCAACAAAGCCTTTCACCAAGTCTACAATCTCACCTTTCACATGCACACACACAACGACAAGAAGCCATATACGTGTAAGGTGTGCGCCAAAGGATTTTGCCGCAACTTCGACTTGAAAAAGCATATGCGCAAGTTGCACGAATTGGGCGGCAGCGACCTGCTCGACGATGATTCGCCGCCGAGCTTTGAACGCCGCCGCGAGTATACGCGTCGTGAATATACGCGCCGCGAAGCTCATCACAGCTACCACACACATCTGCAGCACGGCAGCCAATTGACGCCCGACTCATCCGCTGGTAGCTTATCGCCACCGATCAACGTCACCACCCCACCGCTCTCCAGCGGCGGAGGTGGCTGCGGCGGTGATGGCAGCAACTCCGCTTGGCATACGCCACAATATCAGACGCTCACCAGCGCGCAGCAGTCTTCAGCTGTTGCAGCAGCGGCCACAGCTGGCTATGCGCCGCATCACTTGCTGCCGCAAATGAGCAGCTCTTTTCGTGCATCTGCTGAGTATTCTGCCAGCTCGGCGTTCATACAACTCGCCAATGCCGCGTCGACTAGTGCAACGGCTGCTTTGGCCGCCAGCCCCAACAGCGCTGTGCAAATGATATCCGCCCACCAGCAGCACCAGCAGCTCCACCACCAACAACAGCATACGGCGGCTCACCAGCAACTCAATCACCACCACCAGCAGCATCATCACAATCCTAGTCACCATCATCCGCATCAGCATCACCAGCGTCTTTCGGCCGCAGCTGCCGTTTCAGCCATGGATCAGGTGCCCTTCATAGCGAAAGTGTTTTGACAGCGCTACTATGCGGACAGTTTGGCCACAACCGCAACAACACAGCATGCCGCCAGCGCACTGAGTTCTTCCTCGAAGAGCATACTCATCGATTGACTGCAGTTTGTAGCAGCCGCTGCGGCGGCGACAGCGACAGCAACAGTGACATCGTCGTCAACGGACGCGACAGCTACTTCGAGTTTTGCTGCGACGATGTCGTCGGATATGGAGGACGAAGAGGAAGCTGAGCTTCTTGTTGATGCTGTCGACGAGGTGGTCCAGCTTGATTTGACTCATTCGCCTGTGGAGCAGTTCGAAGAGCAGCGCACAGCATTGGGCACGGCCGTCGAGGCGCTCAATCGTCTACTCTGAACTGTTGATTGCGTCGCTGCGAGCCTGTGAATCGGTGGTTTCCAAACGAGAAAATGGTTTCATGATAGGGGCGCCAACGTCTCCTAACCTCCAACATATGATCTCCGCTAGGGCAAAAGTGTGCAATATAGCGTTCGAATGTGTGAAGCAATGCGAAAAGATATGCGAAAAATCTCGATCGGAAATTTCTTCAAATTTTAAGCTTGCCTTTTTTCTTCAACTCTGAGCAATAAAAATTTAGTCTTTGAAAGAGCAAGTGTAAATTTGCGCTAAGCAGGCGTTCGGGAGCATAACTTGCGGACACTCTTCTGCGAAAACAAAGATTTTTTAGCTCAAAATTTCCACTTCAAATTTCTGTTGTAAATATTATTCTTTAAGAGAGAGCGTTAAAACAACAAATGAAAGGGTAAAGAATAGGTTTTCGTTAGTTAAGTGAATGCACTAGTGTATATACATATATATTCGTAAGTATATGTTATATATATGTATACAGGTATCAATACCTAAATAATACACCTTATAATAAATGATATAATATATATAAGTACATACATATGTACACTAGGGTGCACCTCCAAAAAAAAATTGCGGTTTTTTCATCAAAATTGTAAATTTTATGATGTGAATTTTAAAACTTCCGCCATAATATTGCGATTTACGTGAGCTAGACCGATTAGAAAATACCTCCAAAAATCTTATAATTTTGATTCTGTTAATAAAATGTTTAAACGTTTTTATGCAGACCTTTTGAGCATACACTCTTCCATCATATGAGAAGAAATATTTAAAAAATAATAATTTTATTTATAAAAGTTGCGATCTTTGGCGATCAAGCTGATGTAAGTATGCACATTTTTTTCGAAATATTTTAGCGACTTAGACTTAAAATATAATAAATTTTATAATTCCGACGAAAAAGCAGAACCGATTTTTTTTTTGTATGGCGTGTGATACACCCTAATGTACATATGTATATCAACACAGAACTTACATACCTTCTACGCCCACGTACAATTCAATTTTAAATGTAGTAGTTTTAGTGAAATTATAAATTAGTTTTAGTTATAAAAAATTGTGAGATTTATAAAATAAAATTTAATTCAAATAGAAAAATAAAAATAAAAAAACAAAAATTATATAAAAGGATAATATATATATAGTATACAATTAATTAGACGACCTTAGACATTACTTATTTGAACTAGAATGCTGAATTGAATGTGTTTGAATTGAAATNTGCATATTTATGAAATTCTAAAATCACGTTGTTTTCTTTAAGTATACATGTATGTATATAGCTGACGGTTGTCGTCTTTTAGCACGGCTAGCGTGTCGCAGCTTTCTCAGATAGTTAGGTGGCCATTGAGTCTTTGAAGTCTTTTACAATAAAGTCCTAATCTAAAAGGGAGTGTAGAACTCTTCTAGACGCCGTAACTAGTCAGCTCAATCTCGATATAGTTTGGAGCGCTGATCGTCACAACATTTCCGGCAACGAGGCTGAAGACGAGTTCACCAGAGAACAATTGGAACCATATACAGAGAAATCTTTCTGCGCAAAAGTGGCGCATGGGCAGACCTGACGCTGCGAGGTTAACTATTAGCGATTCATTGGCCGGTTGGGAGCCGCGCCAAAAGGATTAGTATCGCTTACAACGACTTCTGTAGAAACTATAGGAACGAAAACGAACAGAAAACAGTAGAGTACTTTCTTTGCAGATGTCCAGCTTCAATGAGAAACAGAAACACAATTCACTCCACCGGTTTTTCTTGGATATCTTGATTTTTCGAATATCGATTAAACCGGATTTTTTAATAGAGCAAACCGTTTTTTTCATTTCATACAAATCTTAACCTCTCAATAAAAGTTTTGAGTTTTTCGAAGTTTTCAAGGCCTTTTCCAATTAAAGGGAAACCTCTAAATAGTTTTAAAATTGTATCCTAGGTTAATTGGGGATGATTATTATATCATATTTGATTCCAATAAATGAATGTTTGGCGTTTAAACGCTTTCTACCTGTTTGGCCGAGCTTCTTCTCCAGTGGACTTTCTGCTTCTTAATGTTGTGACACAGATGGAGAGCTTTTCTATGGACCATTGGTTATAACTTCATACCAACATAAGCATTGGTACTATATGAAAACTTCAAATAAAAATAAAACCGGTTTATCCGGGTTTTTCTAATTTCAAAATATGTTTTCCAAATTTTCGAATAACCCGAAAACCGGTCTTGAAAAAAATGGCGAATAATCGAACATCCTAGTATCTAATCTGTTAGATGGTTAATAACATAGACTGAAAAAAATTTGAATTGGAAAAAATAAATATGCTCTTAAAATGGGTTCGGTAAATGAAAGCTTGTAAAACAACAATCCAATATTGCTGGAAGGGACACAGCTAAAAACTGTTGAAGCGAATGAATTTATATGTAAACCATAACGGAGAAACAAAACTTTTGCCTAACATTAGAACTCTTCAGGCTCATTTAATATAAAATTCTCTAAGTTGCGATTTTTCTTGTTTTTTGTGAAGAATATTAAGTAAAACCATTTTATTTATTTTTATTTTTTTCTTGAAATTAGGAGCATTTTGAGAACCGTAAAGCCTACTCTTCGTGCCATTGTCGAAGTATGAAAGCAATCCCAGAAAACGTTATCTAAGTTATCTTCCGTTGATTTAAGAGGTACTTTTCAAAAACTCATATTCGAGTAGAGTCCGCACAGAGTTTTGCGGGTTATCTGAGTGACCTTCCAGGTACTTTGACTCCTTTAAGTAGTAAATAATATAGGCGCACCTTTTTCATTTTATCTTACATACAGATTAGGCCCTTTTCTCCGGCAGTTATGCTACTTTGGGACTCTTTCTGAAGACTACTAGTATCAGGAAACTCTTTAAGGAATGGTTAGGTTCAAGAATTGCGAGTTCTAAAAACGCTTCATTGAAGTAGTGCATTACAAGTAGCTCTACAAGACTATAAACGGTTGCTATCTATTAGATTACCTCCAATGAGTTGCGTTCTGTGAAAGCTGGAAGGTAAGCGGTAAATATTTTATTCGAGATTCACGGCTTACCTTCTAGATTACAGAATGCATGAATTTTCCATATGAAATACATTTTAATATAAACAGAAATCTATTTGAAATTTGTAAAACAGTAAAGACTGTGATGGTAGGGGATCAAGGCTTCCAAGATAGGACGCGAGATTGGGCCTGACTTCAACAAAACAGTCCAAAGGATCTGCTAAATGGACCAAGGGTAGACAACGCAATCTGCGGATGCAAGCGAGGAAACGTAACTTTTTTAAGATTTAAGATCTTCGGGGAGTACAATAATAAAATACCCAAGGGGTAAAACGACTTTCAAAAACTTATTAACGGCTCAAAGTTGTTCGACTAAAGCAACTAAAATTAAACTAAGAAACGGCAAATTGAACTCAAATTGAACCGTCATAAAAATTGGTCAGTACTACACAGACATAATGGCCAATCTGAGGTGAATATTGGTCAACTAGACTTAAACTTTGGACAGTGGGTGCCGAACTTCTCCTCGAAGCTAATTTTTCATGCGATCCAGTCCCAGGAGAGGCATATCACCACAGAGTGGTCAAGGGTGACGTTTATACCGAAGGCCGGCAAGAGCTCCCACAACGCTACCAAGGATTTCAGAAACAGTATTACTCTTAACCGCTTGCCAGAAGCTCAACATGCATACATAAAGGGTAGGTGGGTTGAGGCGATCGTGAAGTTGCTAGAAGCATCATTATTACACAAACACTCCAGTGCGGGAGGCTTTCTCGACATCGAGGCGGCTTCAAATGATGTCCTTCCGGGAGCCATTATCAGATCCCGTGGTAAGTTTGGGTTGACAGCGAATTAATTAAGCATATCTGTATGTACCGCAGGTCTCTTGGACCTAGAGACTCGATAATGTGCGAGTCTTAAACCAGCTACAAATGCTCTTATGACGGTTATTGCCCTATACACTAGGAAGTAGAAGATAGCACACGCGACTTTAAGATACATTTTTGGGCATTTTGCTTGCCACTTTCTGACAGAGCCAAGGGCTGCGGTCAGTTTTAGAAGCATGTGATGCTTTCATGGCTCGGGATCTCTATGCGCTAGTATTATTGTAAGTTCAAGCGGCCGGATCGAAGCCCGACGGGACTTTTGCAAGGACTTCTTTATTAACCAGTGAAGTGTTTGACGTGCTGAGGTAGCCGCCATTAAACAAGCAGTCGATTGGCGACTATTGGAAAAATACTTTTTACCAGGTTTGGAACGATACTTTAAAACATTTTTGTTCTCTATTCGCAAGTATAACTGGAAAGGCTTTATGGAGATGTAACTCTCGCAGATATAGAAGGGAATGGAACTCGCCTGTACAAGGCATAATTACAACCCGTGGAAAAATTATAAGCGCAAGCGCAAGTTTGACAAGTTTTAACAATTTATTTTTTTATTATTTAATTTATGTACATTTTCATTAAAAATTGGTTTATTATTTAGCAAAAATCGTATAAATCCAAATCTAAGACTAAGTGCAATATTAAACAAAATTCAAAATTTTTTCTTCAAAAGTTTAAGATTTTTAATTAGATTCTTTAAAAAGATTTTGAGTATGCAGTTTCTGTTTCCATTTAATTCTACTATAATAGAGTGCAAGTTTAAATTACCTAGGACTTACCATTGATTTTTGGTATTTTTTTTTCTTTGTTGAAGGTGCTGCTCATATAAAAAGATGGCCATGTTCGTCTTTTTAAATATAACTGAAAAATAGTTACATTTATGGTACAGTACGTATATTGGTTAAATTTTTGCGGCTCCAGCAAATGATAATTACATTACAACAAGTACAAAATTTCAGTCAGAAATCTCAAAAGCTGAGGCACTAGCTTGCATTCAAACAGACACTTTCGTTACCATAACGCAGAAAATAATGACATCTAATTATTTGGATGCTGCTTTAATCGTGGTACTGCGTTTATTAAGTGTTGCTTTTATTGAGGGCGTACTGTTAACAAAATAAATAAATTGTTAAAATCTGGCAAATAACTCACATATTTATTAGGCTACTAACATATTTTGTAATGAGGGTGTACTAAGCATTATAATAAATATTATATGTATAGATACATATGTATGTATGTATATATGTACATGTTAATTATAATTAATTAACCACGAATATTTCAAGCATCTACATACTTAGTTTAGCATTTGGCCACTTCAGACGTGGGCGGGCTGAAAATTATGCATTCATTGGCAGTCTATAGCATTCAACATGAAGTTGTAGACGCTTTGCATCTTTTCTTTAGCCGTACGTATACCTATGTATTATAATGGTAAACCTTGCCAACATTTGTAGCCCACTTCTAGTGTTCACTGTAGCTTTTTTCTCTTTGAAATTTCCATCCTTACCACTTCGCCATTTTTTTTTTTTTTTTGGTGGAAGAGACACGGTAGCTTTTTTTTGAAAAATTTTAGATATGTCTATGTATCTTTATTGTATACCATACATATACATATGTCTGCACATTTTCATAACCTTTGTGTCTCCATTTTCTTATTTAACTTAGAAATAAAAGTGCATGCG
>NW_016177995.1:6557-8130 GCF_001687245.7 Rhagoletis zephyria | reverse complement strand
TTAGTAAAATGTACCATTCCCTATATTCTTTAAACCACAAGGAATTTTTATATGACACTTCATACGAATATTGAATTGCTAGCATCGCAACTGCCTCTTTTACGTTTATTTTCCAACAGTTCTTCAACGACTCGGCGCCAGTGAGTCTTTCGCAATCGTATGCTGTGAATGGATCATGATACTAAAGCCAGTCTTCCGACATAAGCTACTATTCTATACGAACACAGATATGTATACTTCCCAATAGGCTTGTAAAATGCCCAATACCCAAATCCCTCGCATGAGTTATTATCGGTAAAAATTTGGATACGCTAAAATCTGGCATCGCTGCAGCAAGTACTTTGTCACGCATGTGAAACAGTGTTGATATTCAAAGTACAATTGAACTTTTTTCTGTACAATTAGTTTTAAAAAGTACAAAATTACAATTTGCCGATTTTAAGTACCATTTCAACATCAAAAATACTTTTTGTAGCAAAGGCTCAAACCTCTTCTAGCACTTTGATTCTTAATCCGTTTACATTTAAGTAAATGGATATACCTATATTTCATATTTGCTTCAAAACGAAATTATGAATTGTAATTTTGAATGTAAACGTGGCTGTAAACAGTAATATTAGTGATGTGTGTTATGGTGATTGCGATTTCTTATCACCGGCGGGTGAAATATCCCTTATCGCTATTTATTTTGAAAAAATCTTTAGAAATGCAATTTACCTAATGGCGATCCTGCAGAAATAGAAGTAATTGAGCAATTCGGTGGTTGAAAGTAAAAAAATGTATGTAGATTCCATGCGTTGAAATTAAAAATTTCCATTGAGGATTTCCATTTTATCGGTAGCAGCGTTGCCGTTTTGGTCCAATTGGACCAAAATTGGTAGCTTCATTCTGCATTGGTAGCTTGGTAGGTTTGATGAAGCTTTTGGTAGGTAAAAATGTTTTGAAAATACAACCAAATTGAACATTAAAATTTGTTCGCTTAATTTAAGTTTACACGTTCAAAACACTGCTTACACGTATAAGATTTCTTTGTTTTTTTCTATATTTTTTTAAGCAGACAATTTTCTGCAAACAAAAACTCACTTCCCAAAGCTATGACCGATTAGCTGTTGAAATTAACGAGAAATTACCTATCGCCTTGAAAGAAAAATTGGTGATAGGCAATTTGAAAAGTGTGAGTGTTTGGTAAAAAAGGGTCAGTGCATGCAAATTTAATCAAATTTGGAATTTTTTTTATTGAAATGCATAAAATGTTTGCTTTTGTTTTTTCACACACAAAAAAAAAATGTTTGATATGAATTGAATCAATCCCAAAGATATTAACATATTTTACAAACGTTTTTTATACAATAACTTAATTATTTTATTTAAAGGCCCGAATTTATTTTGTTTAATCTTAAAGATTGGTGTGAATAACTAACCAATACTGTAAACAATATTATGTGTAATATTTTATTGAGCTTTGTACCACGATTGTTTATTAGGAAAAATTGAAAAAGCAACAAAGTCTAAGCGGTAGAAGTTATAGCACTATTTCGGAGATCACCACATCTCCTCATCAGACTTCTTTTTT
>NW_016177995.1:0-3450 GCF_001687245.7 Rhagoletis zephyria | reverse complement strand
TGTTTCAACTTTAAGTGCTGCATCATATTTGTTGTGTTGTTGGAGCACTTTAAAGTTTTGCAGCAAAACTTACACCTTACATCTGTAGAACTCTCCTTTGAAAAATGCTTTCAAACATCACTTCGTTTTTTCGCTTGAATAAAACCTTGGACAATATAAGTTTTTGAAAAAAATTGTAAAAAGCGCTGCTGATGTGAAATGATTTTATTTTCTAGTGGCGTACATCTTTCGATTATTTTGGAAATAATCGATTAACATTGCAATTAATCAAAAGGGCTTTCACGATACAATTAAACCGACAAGTAAAGGAAAATAACCGATTAATATTAATTGTTCGATTAATCGTGCCATCACTAGTCATAATTCAGTTACCTGAAGAATTAAATTGAATTTAATTTTTTTTTATCACCTGGCAACTCTCCTAAACAGTTCAGATATAAATCTTTCTCAAATCCATGAACGATTAAATCACCTCTTTTAGTAATTTCTTTAACTTAACTTATTTATTAAACATAATAATTCATTTAAATTTAAAATTTTCAATAGCCGGCAAGTCTCTTCAAACCCTCAAACAAAATTTTGATGTTTAAACTGAAGATTTCTTAGCCCTCTTTCGTTTAACACCCATATTTTAATACTGCATATAAATAAATTCGGCTTTTAAAGCAGGTGGCAACCCTTTTCAAAACATTTTCAAATTACTACCTTTCTAAACTCTTTTATTCTGGACCCCTGTGGGGGAACATTTTGTAAATTACCTATGTAATTTCCCTGTATAAAATGACACAAAAAAGTCTAAGGGCGTGAAATCACGGCTCCGAGGGGGCCAATTGACTTCATCGAGACAGCTGATAACACAATTACCGAAATTTATCGCTCAAAATCGAATAGATGGCCACCCTAACAAAAAATATTTTCAAACTAAAGTTTTATTAAAACTTTCTTTTGTCACTCATATTTTAATATATCATTAAAATTGTGTAAAAGCTAAATAAATTAGGCTTTACAAACAGGTGGCAACCTTCTGCGAAGCATTTTCAAACTGAAATCTTTTAAAGCTCTTTCGTCTGATACTTTGATACATAATTCAATTACCTGAAGAATTAAATTGAATATAATATTTTTTATCACCTGGCAACTCTCCTAAACAGTTCAGATATAAATCCTTCTCAAACCCATGAACGATTAAATCACCTCTTTTAGTAATTTATTTAACTTAACTTATTTATTAACTTAATTTATTAAACTTAATAATTCATTTAAATTTAAAATTTTCAATAGCTAGCAAGTCTCTTCAAACCCTCAAACAAAGTTTTGATGTTTAAGCTGAAGATTTCTTAGCGCTCTTTCGTTTAACACCCATATTTTAATACTGCATATAACTAAATTCGGCTTTTAAAGCAGGTGACAACCCTTTTCAAAACATTTTCAAATTACTACCTTTTTAAACTCCTTTAGTCTAGACCCCTGTGGGGGAACATTTTGTAAATTANAACTCCTTTAGTCTGGACCCCTGTGGGGGAACATTTTGTAAATTACCTTTGTAATTTCCCTGTTTAAAATTTAATTTGATTTTTTAAACAGAGGCAACACTCTCATAGATCAGTTAAGAAGCAAAGCTTTTAATAACCATTTTGACTGATACCTATGGCAACTCTTTTCAAAAAATAAAACCTCATTGCACATCTGCAACCAAGCCTTTTTTGAAAATCGAGCGAAGGATGGGGATATGATGGTATTGATTTACAAATAATCTCCACTTGATTTTTTAAAAGGTGGCCATTCTTTGCGGAAAAGTAAAAGCGTACTGCACATCTACATATCAAGCCCTTTAATTTGATGCCTCATTTTTGAAAATCAAACGAATGGTTCAGATCTGATGACCTGGACAAAAAGTCCTTTCACGTATTATATATATAGATATAGTTAAATTCGACTTTTTAAACAGGTGGCAACCCTTTTAAAAGTACTTTTGCGCTAAGATATTCTTAAATATTCTTCGTCTAACATTGCGATACATATTTTAATCAACTGATGAATTTAGTTGAAATATATTAATTAACCATGTGGCAACTCCGCTAAATATAGTTCAGAAATAAACATTTTTCAACCCACCTTCGATTGATACACATATTTTAATAATTCATTTAACTTATTTAATAATTCGAATTTAATTTTCAAACAGGTGGCAACCCTCTTCCAACACCTCAAAAATATTTTGTGTGTTCGAACTAAAGTCTTCTAAATATTCTTTTGTTTCACATCATTATTTTGACATTTCATATAACTTCTGGATAAGTTAATTAAATTCGTTATTGCAAGAAGGTGGCAACCCTCTTCAATATATTTTCAAACGGCCACCTTCTGAAGCCCCTTTCGTTATGCGCCCATATGTTGAAACGTATTTCTCCTAATTAATTTTCTTAATTCAAATTGAATTTAATTTTAAACAGGTGGCAACCCTCCTAAAGTTAAGTTAAGAAACAAATATTTTCAAAACCCTTTCCACTGATACCCATTTTGTAATAATTGAGATTTTTTAGATAATTTGAATGAAATTTTTTAAAAGGTGACAACTCTTCAAAAAAGTAAAACCTTATTGCAAATGTGCAGTCCAAGAGCTATAATTTGACACCTTATTTTGGAAAATCAAACGAACGCTGCTGTTATGACGGCATCGCTTATTATATAGTTCATATTCAATTGTTCTACAGGTGGCAACTCCTTTCGAAAAAATAAAACCAGTTTGCACATCTACAGGCCAACCGCTTTAATTTGACACCTCATTTTTGAGAATCGAACGAACGGTGCAGATCTTTTATGCGGAACAAAAAATGCCTTCGCGTATTATTTTGAACTTAATTTTTTAAAAGGTCGCAACTCTTTTCGAAAAAGTTAAGCCTTATTGCACACCTAAAGTCAGAGCCCTTTGATTTGACACCTCAATTTTGAAAATCGAACGAACGGTGTGGATTTGATGGCATTGATTATTAAATTATTTGAATACAATTTTTTATCAGGTGGCAACTATTTTCGAAAAAGTAAAACCTTATTGCATATCTACAGACCAAGCGCTTTAATTTGACATCTCATTTCTGAAAATCGGGCGAACGGTACAGATCTTTTATGCTGCCCAAAAAATACCTTCGCGTATTATATATATAGATAGTCCAAACCAGGTGTCCGTAGTATTTTGTCGCGGGGTGTACTTTTAAAAATGTGAAATATAATTCAAGAATTTATTTGTGTATAACTTAAATTAAACTCTAAGCTGAATGAAACTTAGTTTAACTTAGTGGGACTTTCGGACAATACAGGCTATGACTTTATAGGCTAGCTGAAGAGATCTCAATGACAAGTAACGTTAAATTAAGCCTACACTAAAAATCTGTACAATGAATCTGTACAATGAATTGAACAATAAACACACTGCAGTAGACAACAAAATTG
>NW_016177994.1:0-8130 GCF_001687245.7 Rhagoletis zephyria | reverse complement strand
CCAAAATCGCTTAGGCGGTTACAGCGCCAAAAAAGAAGAAGAAGGAGAACTTATTTATTTTATTCTTTATGCAATTTTATTTAATTTTTAAGTAATTTTTAAATCTTTAATTTATTATTATATAATTTAATCTTTTTGTTTTAGTTAATTCTTTTTAACCAATTTTTTATCTTATTTAATTTTTTTATTTAATTCAATATCCTTTTCAACTTTATGTGTATTTTATTCTCTTTTGTATTTAATTAACTTTTTATTTTTCACTTTTTCGATTTTTTTAATGTTTTTTTTTAATTATTAAGTAATTTGATTGCAATTACATAATTAAGTTTACTTTTTAATTCTATTTTAATTTACTTAACTTTATTTTATTACTTTTTCTTTTCATTTTTTATTTCGTTTTATGTAATTTATTAAATTTCGTAATTTTTTAACTTATTTTATGTGTTTCATTTTTAATTCTTCTGTACATGTATGTATTATTTTATTTATATCGCACCCTAACCGGAAAAATAACAAAAGCCGTGTTTCTTTTTCAATTTTATATTTTTTTAAGCAGAAATATCGCTAGAGGATCTAAATGCATTTCTGCATCAAAAAGAAAATTTTGAAAAATATGTCACCTACGTAATTTTAGCGGTTAGAGCTCGGTATGTTCTTTTTATTTGTGTTTTTTTAATATTTTTTTAATACTATTTTTTTTTAGTTCAACATCCTTTTCAAAATAATTTTTATTTTATCCTTTTTTGTATTTAATTTATTTTTTACTTAATCGAATTTTTTTTAATATTATTTTAATCTATTTAATTATTTTTTATTATATTTCACTTTGTTTGCGTTATTCATTTGATTATATTTATTTACTTAATTTTATTTCTTATGTTTTATTTAATTTAAATTAATTTCATTTTATTTTTAAGTTTTTATTTAACTTCTTATACCATTTAATTAAATATTTTATATATTCTATTTATGTAATTTTGTAATCCTTTTAACATGCACTATATCTACATGTATTGTTTTCGTATTTCGTTTTATTTTGTGTTTTTCATAATCAAGATTTTTGTTTAATTCAATATCCCTCATGGCTTTATTTTTATTTAATCATCATTTGTATTTAATTTTTTCTTTACTTTATCGTTTTTTTTTTGTTATAATATTCAATTTATTTTTGTATTTTATCACAATTTGTATTGTTTAAGATTTTAATTTGATTATTTTTATTTAGTTTTTACTTGTTTTATTTTTTAAATAAAATTATTTTGCTTAGTTTTCTTTTATTACCGTTTCATTTCATTTTTTATTTCTTTTTATTAATTTTTAAGCCATTTTATTTATTGTTTTTTTTTTGTACTTGTATGTATGTACATATGTGTTATTTCATTTAACCTTTTTATCTCATGTTATTTTTTTATAATTTTGTCTTACTTTTATTTTAATTTTTTTTTAAGAAATAAAGTTTTCGGCTTTATTTTAATTTTATTCTATTTTGAATTAATTTTGTTTACTTCATTGACTTCTTGTAATATTAGGTACATATTTTATCCAATTTAGTTTTATATTTTATCTCATTTGCATCAATCTATTAAGCTATTAATTTCTTTTAATTTTAAACTTCATTAAACTTTTTTATTTTATTTTGTTTAATTTAATTTATATACTTTTATAAATATAAAACTTTATTAAAATTTATTTTTTTAACACATTTTTTTCACCGCCTACCTTTTGATTTTCAACGGGGGTCTTTTGTCACTTCCTCCCTCAGTGTTTTACTGAAATCATATTTACAGGTGAAAAGCGTTTGGATTTTTTTTACTTTCACTGCCTTTGTTTTTCATTGCCTTCGCGTGAGGTCAATTGTCAGCTAATGGACAATTGTACATACAGTGAAACCTTGATATAACGACGGTGATGGGGTTGGACAAACGCTTCGTTATAATAATAGTTTCGTTATATTTATAGAAAATCAAAACCTCTATGGGAGGTTCCATGAAAAAGTGAACCTTAGAGTAAAAATTGCTATTATTATTGTATTTTTTTTTAACTAACAAACGTGTGAATAGGACATTTCTAAACATCTTGAATCAACCAAAAAATAACAAATTAAAGCTTTAACTATTTCTACTAGGAACGAACTACGCATGCCCGTAATCTCTTCATGTTGATTTTACGTATTTCATGCAAAATAAATGTAGGTACTCACCAAAAACCCAGATAATTTGGACAATTAGTTTCTTTTTTATTCAAATTCAAATTCAAAAACTATATTGTCGTACAAGAAGAAGCGCTCGGGGTTAAGTGACTTTTTGACCAGAATTTCGTATTTTTTTATAATAAAGTAATAATTTTTGTGCAAGTTTTAGCTTTGTTAGTATTCATGGTTCTTTTTTTATTTCAAGATATCAAGTTCACACAGGAAAGTGAAATGAATTCGCAGAGTTTCCGTAAACTAGATCTACTCCAAAAAGCAGATTCTTTTCTTGGTGCCACCCGTGACAGAAGAAATAACTCAGATTTTTCCCATATAAAAGTAAGTTGAAATTTTTTTCGTATTTGGTAATAACTCATATAAAAAAGGGTGAATTAGGTGTAGCTTTATTAAAATGTATAATTGTTAAGTACTTTATACTTAAATTTAAAAAAAAAGTAAATGTTTATTGTACAAATGTCGCACCCGTGACGGTGGAATGCCCCTTATGCAACCAAAAATGAAAAAAATTTCAAAAAAATTCGTCATATAAATACATAGTTCGGGGTTTTGTTTTTTGCGGACTCTAACCCTCAAAATATTTAGAATTCGTTATGTATGCGTTTGAGTTGAGACTTCGTCGTATAAAGGCTTTTGCCATCGGTTTTTTTCAAAATTTTGTTTTTTAACCAGAAATGGATCTAGATACTGCAGCAACCTTTCTGCATCAAGAAGAAAATTAAAAACAAATAAGTAATTTTTAAGCAAAAAACATAACCAACATCAATTCTCATATCAAAATTTAAGAATATCGTTAATTTCTTCATGATACAATGATCGGATCTAAACCAAATTAGTATGGGACCAGTGAGGTACCACCTTTCCTTAAAAAAAAAATTTAAAGAATTATAGAAATCTATATATATATCATATAAAAAAAAACTTGATGTATTCCGAAGGTTTTCATGCTCAAAACTTCTTCGTTATATTTATGGAGCGTTTTTGTATGGAAAATTTCGCAACAACTAGGTAGTTTCAGGGGACTCGGCAAATATTTTGTTATATGTATTAAGTTTTTCAATTGATCAGGGTTCGTTATAACGAGGTTTTACTATATGTAATTATAAACAGTTACAAACATACTATCCATACAAATTATTAATTTAAAACCTTAGTATGGCTGTACATATATACATACATACATACATACATACATATGCGTGTAAAAAATATTTTTATACTTTTCACAGCTCAATGCTTTTAAACAATTTCATGAACAATTTTTTGATGCTTTTGTTGTTGATAACGATTGTTGCTGTTAAATTATCTAATAACATTTTTAGTTACTTATGGTTCATTGCCAATGGCAAAATGAAGTTCAATTATAAATCGTTTAAACTAAACGTTCAAAATAACTGTGTTTAGAACAAATAAATGCCGATAAATTTGATACCACAAGCGGCAGTAGAGGTTTCATGGAGTTTCTTTTTCTTCTTCTTAATTGACACCACAACCATTTGTAGATTTGGATTGAGACCAAAAACTTACATTGGTCTGGATTCCTCTTCACCAAACGCGCTACCTGCATTGCTATACAAAGCGCACTTTGGACATCTGTTACCAAATTTCCATTTTCATCTCTGCAGTAACAAGCCCCTGTCCTGAGAGCATATTTTTGCTCAAGGTACAACTTTCATCTATTACAGCGTGACAATTATGATTCTGAATTCTTTAATTAGGGAAACCTAAGTGGATTTGTGAATGTTTAGCTGCTAGTGACTGGTACCACTACCATGTTGAGTGTCGCGGCGAACTCTATCAGGCCCTCGACCATTGCCCTCAAAGCGTAGAATATGCAAAACACGTAATGTTCGCATGCGCACGATTCTTACTACCTAAAAACCATCTAGGACGACCTTAGAAAATAGTTCAATAATGGAAAATTTGAATGCACAAATCTTTAAATCCTCTGATAAGTGGAAAGCTGTACAGATGATGCGTCAGTATCGGTGCATACGATGGTTCCGAAGGAAGGACTTGGGAATTAGGTTAGGTTTAGCGTCTCGCAAATGGGAAGGTCACATTCAAAGTTTTTTCCGGGATGATGCCCGTGAAGAAGGACCTGTCATGAGTACTGCTATGACAGCTGCACCTACGTACTCTCCACAAACCACTCTCCCCGTGGAACTACCACTAACTAGAGCTTTAGCAAACCGTATGTAATCGTTGCTAAATCTAGGTTATGACCAAACCTATTCAGATACTCACGATAAGTACCGTGACCTTAGAGAAACCAGATTAAATGAAAACTGGAATCTCTATCAGACATATTTCAGCGCTTTTTCAACGTTGCGGATGAGCTTGAGTCGTCCCGTCGTTTTTGCCACATTTTCATAGAGCGAGGTCTTTCTTCTTCAGCTAATATTCTTCACGTTAGACTATAATTGTTTTGGTACAGGCGATAATATATTTCCTTAATCTCTTTTGCGAGTTGTCAACTGCGATCAGTCCGTTGATTACAAAGGATGCTCCGTCAGATATTGTGTGGAATCCACAAACAGTTCTTAGTGCACTTAAGTGATAAGAGGTTGCAATAGAGAGAGCGGTTTGTTATATGGCATAATTCTAGACAGGTACGCTTAAATATTCAAAGCCTTTAAGGAAGCATACTCGAGGTGGTAATTACGGACTTGGATGTGATGGATTCGAACCCAACACTAAATTATAACGAACTGCCCTTGTTTACTGATCCGAGAGGCTTAAACTCCTAGACGTTAGCCACTGCTCTATACTTTCTATAGTCTCGTTAACTTCACTCTCAATCTCCCCGATATGTTTCGCAATACGGTGATATGGTTTTCGAATTCAATTATTTTTGCACGTGTAGCGGTCCGACAATAGACCCATGAACACTGTAGTCTGCAGAGACCCCATAGCTCTAGTACTTTTGGTTGTGGTGTGATAGATATGTATGTGCTACCAGCCCGCGGTATTAAACGCGTTCTTACCGTTCAGAGTAAATGCAGCGCAGCACTCTTTTTCCCTTCGCGCCACCTTTTGCTTTTGATGCCTTCTTGGGCTATGTCGACCACGGATTTAATTGCGTCTATGGTCGACTGGGATTTTCTGAAGCCAGGCCAAATTGGTACGCCGATAGAAAACCTTCTGCGATCATCATCAGCCTGTTGTAGATAATTTGTTAAAGGATTTTCCCTAGTGCATCCAGGAGGTATGCTTAAGCAGTTCTTTAGCGAATTGGCCTTCATTGCACTCTATTTTTTCATGTTCACATTACTCATAAGAAACTTATCTATGTATGTATATAGCAGAGCTGATAAAAAAATATGAACTACCTGGCGTCCTAATAAAATATATGTAAATGCTTTAGATTACGAAGCTTGTGGGCATTTTTATTGATTTTTTATTAGATTAGTTATATAAAAAAACTATTTTTACCTGCACTTAAAATGCCATCAGAGATTTTTCAACTTCAGTGGAGCAAAAAAATATGCAATAAAATTGGAAGAAATCTACAACATGACCAAAAATTTTTATGCTGGCAAATATTTATAATTTTATTGTATGTACATATGCAAGTACATTAGCGTGAATCACTCTCCATATAAAAAAAATTTATTTGTTAGTGAGTGACTAACTGAGTGAGTTTGTAAGTATGTTTGTTGCTCATTCACGGTAAATTTTTCACAAAGATAAGTTAGGTCCTGGGTTAACATATATAACAAATGGGATATTCTTTGAGAGAGTTGCCACCCTCCTGAAAAGTTAAAATCAATTAATTTATAGGTTAAATAAAATATTACAACAATGTGGTTGAAAAATGATTGATTTCTAAATAAGAGTGTTGTTACCCGAAAAGTTAAAATAAATTTAATTAACAAGTTAAAGGAAATATTTGTATATGCGTATGGGCTTGAGAAAACTTTTTTTCGAAAATGGTTTTTAAGTGAGTTGTCATCCCTTTTGGAGTACAAAATAAATTTGATTAATGAGTTTTTTGAAGAGTGTTGCCATCTGTTTGGAAATTCAAAATCAACTTAATTAACAAGTCAAATTAACTTTTGTAATATGGGTGTCAAACAAGAGAGGCTTAAGTAAGTTTTAATTCTAAAATATTTTCAAGGGGATTGCCTCCTGTTTGGGAAGTCAAAATGAATTTATGTAATTTACAAGGTGAATTAATTATTTTATATGAGCATCAAACGAGAGGGGTTCAAGGAAGTTCTATTTCAGATATGTATATTTTAAACGAAAGTTGCCATCTAGTTAAAATTTTAAAACCAATTCAATTAACAGGTTGCATAAATTAAATATATTGGGTGTCAAACGAGAGAGGTTAAGAAAATACTTATTTCGAAAATATTTTTGAAGAGAGTTGCCATCTATTTCGAAACTAAATTCAATTTAGGTTAGTTAAATTTTATTTTTAAATATAGATCATTTGAGGTGAATTTTTGGAAAAAATATTTAAAAAACAAATTATTATAAAAAACACGATTTTTTGAGGTGTTTTCAAATCGCTAATGCTCGCCGAAATCTTAATATTTTTGCGAAGTATTTTGGCGTAAGTCTTTAAATGTCATAGATTTTATAGCTCTTGTGTAAAAAACTGCGACTTTTTTGGCGAGATACCCTAATGTATGTACATATTGTTTATGAATGCAAGCTTTTACTGACGAATGCATATAAGCGCCATATGCACACTGCTAGTGTTTTTCCATGTCAGCGTCCATTTCCATTTACTTTGATACATTTCCTATGTACGCTCGCTCGTTCGTTTTGAAATTTGCATAACACTTGAAAATATTCACCTCTGCGCCAGAAAAATCGGGCATGGAAAATGTTTATTGAGTTTGACACACAACATTTTCGCATAACAAAAACAATAATAGTAAAAGTAGGAGCAGAAGCTATCAAGGATTTGTGGGTATGTAGTTGAGTGTCTATGTTTGTATGTGGGGCTGCGTGACAACAGCTCTACAAGAAAGATGAACTCAAAACAAAAGTGGAGCACAAAAAAATTTTCTATTTCACATTTACAAGCAATACATATGTGTATGTGCGATATATGTATGTATGTACATAACTGTGTATCGGAATATTTAAAAATTTATATTTATACTCAGTTAACTGCAACCGCATATGTATGCATACAAGTGTGGGTGTTGAGGTCGCTATGTTAACCCATTTAAATGCCCGAAAATACTATACAAAATGCTTACAATTGCTTATGTAGGTGTGTATGTAGGTTTATACATAGTATGTATGTATGTCAACTCAACGAATGTGACAAATATGCATAATGTGTGAAGCATTTACAGAGTTCCACAGCCTAGCCCAAATGTGCGCCAGTCATTTGTTGCACCGGCCAACCTTCCAAGCGGACAGTCAACGGTTAAGCCATTTCAGTCAGTCAACCAACCGACCAACCAACAGCCAACCTCCCAACCAAGCAGCCTCTACAGCCTTACCACACTGGCAGTTAGTCAGTCAAAGAGTCAAAACAATGTTGGCCAATAGCTCAGCAAAAGCCTATTTGTTGCATTCGTGTACATACATACATACAAACATGCATATGTACAGTTAAAGCTACACACATACACTTATAAATGTATACACGTAGGCAGCATCAAGGACGATCGTTGTGGAAGCGCAACTTTTCATTCATAAATATTTAATCGTTCAATGTGGCGCACGATAATTCAAATGGTAACGGCTGTCACCTACAACTGGCATTGCGACCAAAAACGACTACCTGTCCACCCGCTCACACTCGGGCGTATACGTTCATACTCACAAATGCATACACTCACTCATTTTAAATTCAGCTTCAAACCCGTTTGTATGCCAGTTTTTCAATTGTGACCTCTTCTACTCACCCTGCCTTAATGCGCTTCTTTCCCTCCCCCCCTCTACTTCGAAACAGT
>NW_016177993.1:0-8132 GCF_001687245.7 Rhagoletis zephyria | reverse complement strand
AATTAAAAACACATTGCCCATATTCTTCAAGTTGCGCTATCGCGATTGCAAGAGTAGGAATTGAATACACTTACTGTAATTCTGGCAACTAGCTTTCAATTTGGCACATTCTTTGAAAGACGAGTCTTTCGTAAGACAAACGTCAATTATGACAACTTTCTTAAAAGCTCATTTTTGTACTTCGAAAGACTAATTGAAGGCTTTGCTATCAACAAGGAGGTCATCTGTTTGTTTTCTAAAAATTTAGTTAATTGAAAAAATTTAGTATATTTTTCGTTTTGAAACAATCAAAATTAGAATTGAAAGAAAATTAAATTAAAAAAGAATATAATTAAATTAAAAAAAATAATAAAAATAATTAAAGAAAAAAATTACATAAGTTTCTGAAAATTAAATTAAACTGAATAATATATATTTTTTAAACAATAAAATCTTAAAATTAGAAAAATTAAAGAAATTCAATTTAACGGAAAAAGGTTACTAAAAATTAATAATAACAAGTTTTTCTTTTTAAAGTAACAAATTAAATAAAAAAAGCAAATCAAATTAGTTTCTGCAAGTTAAATGAAATGACAAAAATTCTCTTCTTTTAAAAACAATAAAATCTATAAATTAAAAAAAATAGATATAACAAAGCAAAAACAAAATAAATAAAATAAATAAGTTATTAAAAATTTGACCGAAGCGGAAAAATTTGTTTTTATTTTTAAATCAAAATCTAAAACTTAAAAAAGAAAAAAAATTCTAAAAATTAAATGAAATTAAAAATAAATATTTTTTTCTTCAAAACGAAACAATAAAATCTAAAAATTTAAAGAAAACTGAATTAAGACCGAACAAAAATTTAATTTAAGAAAAGAAAGAAAAGTTCCGCTGCCCGAGGATTCCAACCTCGGATCTCTCGAATGAGAAGTCAGCCAGCAAAAATGAGCGTGCTCAAGTCTTCTTCTTTCATAAGTATTTGACGCTGTAACCGCCTAAGCGATTTTGGCCGAGCTCAACAAAGCACCGCGGTCGTTTGTCTTCTATGCCAACTGACGCCAATTGGAAAAGCCAAGTGAAGCCAAGTCCTTCTCCACTTGATCTTTCAAGCGGGTTCCGAGTCGAATAGCTTCAGAGCTGGAGCGTTAGCGTTCATTCGAGCGACATGGCCAAGCCGACTAAGTTGCCTCATTTTAATTCGCTGCACTATGTCCATGTCGCTGTAAAGCTCATATAGCTCTTCGTTACATCGTCTGCAGCACTCGCCGTCACGATGGGGCACCAGCACCTATTTCGGCAAGAGGAAAAATTTTGGAAGGTGCCCCAAACCCCATCTTGGATTTTTTTTTTTTTTGGACCGCCACAAAGGCAGCTGCTTATCTTGGCAGCAACAAAACAGTGATCTGAGTCGACGTTTGGACGTCGGAACTGGAAGCGTGCCTTCCGTCTGTCACAATATGGTCGATTTGGTTTCTCGTTTTTCGATCTCGAACAGCCACGTAGTCTGATGGATCTTCTTAGGCTTGAACTTAGTATTGCATACTACTGTGTTTCGGACCCGGCGAAGTCAATCAGCCTCAGTCCGTTAAACTGAATTTTTCAACAGTGGGGCCATTGAAATCATTAAGCACGATTTGTCGCGTCGGGGCAAGCGCTCATATGGGCACTACAGATGCTCATAGAAGATATTCTAGGGCGCTTTGTTCTTCTTCTCCATCGGGGCGTGGACGCAAATTAGTTAGCGAGATGCTAGAGAATCTCACTTTGATGCGGATTGTGGTAAGATGCTCGTCCACCGGGGTAAACGCCAGTACTCGGTGACGGAGTCTCTCGCCCACCACGAATCCAACACCGAATTTGCACTCTTTTACGTGGCAGCTGTAGGAGGTATCGCAAGACTACACGCATTTCTTGTCTTTTCCAGTCCATCGCACTGCTTGTATGCCGGTTATGCCAGCTTTTGTGTTTACGAGGGCATGAACCAGCCGGAAACAGGCACCTTCCCCCTTAAGGGTCCGGAAATTCCAGATTCATACCTTAAAATCATAGTCGTTTATACGTTTGTCAAGGTCGCCCTTAAAAAAAGGGGATTTCATCCAAGGTTTTTCGTGTTTTTCATTGGGCGGGCCGCGAAAATAGGATCGACACTTACCATATATTTGTCGATTTCAAAGCCGCTTTCGATAGCACAAAAAGAACTTGTCTTTATGCTGTGATGTCTAAATTTGGTATCCCCGCGAAACTAATACGGCTGTGTAAAATGACGTTGAGCAATACCATCATTTCAGTTAGAATTACGAAGGACTTCTCCGAGCCGCTTGATACCAAACGAGGTTTCAGATATGGTGACCTCCTTTCGTTTTATATCTTTAATCTGATATTGGAGAAGATAATACGAGCTAAAGAACTGAACCGCTCAGGAACAAATTTTTACAAGAGCTTACAATTGCTGGCGTATGCCTAAAGCTTCGACAATATCGGTAAAAACAAGGGCCACGTCTGTTCAGCCTTCTCGGGATTAAGTAGCGAAGCAAAGCCAATTATTGTTGACAGTTACAAGTTTGAAAAAGTAGACGATTTGCTTTCTAACAAAAGAGCTTTTCACCATGAGAGTTGGCAAGAGAGCTATTTTTGTAAGAGTTTCATGCCAGAATAAACAAAAGCTTTCAAACNTGTAGACGACTTCTGCCAAGTGCTTTCTGCCAAAAGAGCTTTTCACCATGAGAGTTGGCAAGGGAGCTATTTTTGTAAGAGTTTCATGCCAGAATAAACAAAAGCTTTCAAACTGGCTTGCCTACTAGCTTTCATCGTCGCCAGAATTGCATTGTTAAACAAGCCACTGATAACTTGATACCCAAAAGCTCCTCCTAACTGTTTAAAAAATCTGTAATGAGATCAGCAACTGTGCGAAACGCGATCACGTTATGACTTTGGTTCATTGATTCTCTGATATGCTTATTTAGGTCATGAGGATGCAGAATTAAATAAAATTCTTTATTCACTTATTTGCCTTGTTACTTCGCTTGAAGTTAATAAGATCTCTTGGGGGTTACCGTAACACCGAATAAGAAGTTCCACAGATGCATTTTGAATTAATCACGAGCTGTGTACGACGTGGACGCAATTCAAAATGAGCTTACCGCGTAAACTGCATTTTATTGAAGTATGTATGTATGTATGCAATATTTGCCAACGCCAACTGCTGCTGTAAATATACGCAAGCTCTTTTGTAATCCCTTTCGCTCCACCGCTCCGCCCACCATTCAATGCTATCACTTTGCTTTCGACATGGAAGCACCCCTGCAGCTAAGAATTCATGTGAGCAAGCTGATTGGAATTGCAATTTCTGAGCGTAGCAACCGAACTTCCGTTCTTTGCGTCATTTCAGCAAAAACGAAAACGACAACGCAACCAACAGCAAGCAGCTGCTGCAGCAACGGACAGTTGTAAACAACGCTAAAAGAACAAACAACGATTTAAAGCGCTTTTGATTTACTCCATAGCCCCCTTCCGTGACACTCCCATCACTTAACGATCGGAATATTAGCCCTTTGGTTTCCAGCTACTTACGGTTGCTATACCATACCACAACATAGATACACCTACATACACGCATGCAACAATTGCATACACTTTTATTGCTATGAAGCTGCCTTTGATTGCGTGTCAATTTGTTAATTGCTGCCACAGTCAATATTTGCTGCTGCAATCCATTGCATGCTGACCCCAGCGGCGACAGCAACAAGCACAAGCACAGGAGCATCAGCTGCAGTAACTTATAAAACGCAAGCAGTGCTATTCCTGCAGCTGCTGATGCTACTTAACTCCTTTGGCGCATTCGCTTACTCATACATACATACATACATACATACATACATACATACGAGTATCTACCGTTGAGGCAAGCAAACTGGTGGAAAGTAAGCGCAATTGGCGAAAATTGTGAACGTTTAAATGCGTTGCACAGCAAAAGTTAACGAAATTGCAGCAAACTAATGTAAACTGCTATGCACACACACACAGACACACACACACACCCGCACACATACTGCTGCACAGGTACTCAATTGTCGATGAAACTTGAGATTTTGACGCCCTTTAGCGGATGTAGAGGCATTTTTGGTTTACTTGCACGCAAATGAGTGAGCGTGCGCTTTTGTGGCAGCAACGAGTTGCAAGTAAATTACAAAATAACTGCAAATGCGCCGAAAGTTAGGCAACACGTGATACCATCAACTGGCCACAAGTGCAAATAAACTCATGCTTCTTCTCATATTCCTCACACAAATATCTACGTATGTGTGTGTATGTGATAACCTTTTTTCGCGCATATCTGCACTTCACCCTCTGCTCGAACTTTCTGCTATGTACTTTTACCACCCACACGTGCATGGCATTTTGCATTGTATTGCTCTCGGCGGAGTTTAGCTGACCAAGCAAGCGGTAAGCGACGGCAAGGCGGCTATAATGTGGCAAGTGACCCCAACGTATGACCACAGCTCAACCAGCCACTCACTCGCCGACTCACTCACTCAGCTCTTGCTTAGCCAAAAGTGGATTAAAACTGCACGAAACTAAAAACCAAAATGGCCAACAACAACCAGCAACCAACTTGGCGCCACACAGTGATGGCGCGCATATGTGAATATGGAAATACATATGAATGGCGTGCAACTAGTATATTGTGGCATGCGGTGGTGGCTGTGAGTATGATGGCGACGACAGCAAAGTTACAGTGTTTCGTGTGTAGTTTGCTAATGGTTAAAAAAGTGAATAAATAATGGCGAGGTTTTCTTGTCAATGATGGTGGCGATTTTAAATTGTATGACGAAAATCATCCTATAACACTGTCCGACACGATTTTTTACCCATGCAGAAACCAAGCATTTTCGGAAAGGCGAGACAAAAAACGTTGCCCGTATTTGTCGTTTTTCTACAACCTTTAAAAACCGATCAATAGAATATTGCCTTGTGATTTTTTAACTTTATTATTAGTTTTTTATTTTTTCTCTCTGACGTCAGATTTTATTTTTAAGGAATTCGAAATTTGTAAAAATATAATTACTTCAAAAAATTAAAGAAAAAAAAATTGCGTAATGTAGAAAAACATTGTGACTATCAAATTAAATAGAAAACTCTGCAGAATTAAGGCCAATTAAATTTATTGGCGCATACGGATGATTAGGTATTGAAAATGTCCTTTTAACATTTTATCATTGAAGGTATTTGAAATTTTACAATAATTATTTTGGACTAATATGCACTCTACCACATCCTCGAATTTCATCCCTCCAACTTTATTCGCTTAAAAAAAAAATAAAAACTAATTAAAAGGACATTTTCAATACCTACAGTGGCGGCCAAAAATGAATGAATGGTGTTTCGTTTTTAATATTTACAATGTTTTTTAAGCTAATTTTTTTTTTTGATATTTTTTATAAAAATATGGTTCATGCTTTAACAGAAACTGTATAAATCATACTTTCAAACTCTATACAGAAAATACGCAGGAAAATTCCACAAATTTTTATCTAAATATTGAGCTTCTTAACCAGAATTTTTAGAAGTTTTTTGGGTGTGCAGTTATTGTGCTTATAAAATTCTAGTAAAACAAGTGCAAGTTTTGACCGGCTAAAAAATTGCATTGATTTTTCAGTATTTTTCGGCCCAGTAATCATAGTAAACTTATGTACAGTAGGCTGCATCACTCCCCATACAAACAAAAATCGGAACTATTTTTCCACTGGAATTATAAAATCTATTATATTTTAAGAATTCCACCAAAATATCTCGCAAAAATATTAAGATTTACGGGAGTTGGGCCAATTTGAAAATACCTCCTAAAATTGAGTTTTTTATAAAAAAAAAAAACTTTTTTTTTTAATATTTTTAATTCCCTCAGATGACTTAACAGTTTAAGCCTAAAAAATTTGCTTAAAAATATTGAAAAAAAGAATCTACGGAATCACATTAATGAGATTTTCGGTGCTGTTTTTGAACTTTTTACAAAGACTGGTTTAAGAAAAACTTGAAGTTTACATTCCAGCCAAAACCTTATCAATTTAGACTTATGAGGTATCATTGGTAAGGTATTTTCTCACCCTTTTAATTTCTTTCCGAATAAGCTTATTCAAAGTATGAAAGAGGAAGGTAAGATAAACGCGTGTCATTCCATGTTGAATTAAGATGTTTTGGTATTTGATAAAGAAAAATTTGGGACGTGAATTACTTTTTTTGCAAAGGAAATTGAAAGGGTGAGACACAGCTTTCCACTGATACCTCATAAATCTATATCAGTAAAGATTTAGAGCAGTTATTCAAGTTTTGCTTACACAAATCTTTGAAAAAAGTTTAAAAAAATAGCATCAAAAATCTTATTATGATTCCGTTGATACAATTTTTTAATACTTTTATGTAGATTTTCTGAGCTTAAACTGTTTTGTCATCTGGTTGGATTTTTCTAAAAAATCCTTTAAGAAACTATTTTCATTCATAAAAAACTCCATTTTTTGAGGTATTTTCAAACCGGTCCAGCTCACGTAAATCTTAATATTTTTCCGAAATATTTTGGTACAAATCTTAAACTATACTAGGTTTGGTAGTCCCGCCGGAAAAACCGCAACTTTTTTTTGGTGATGCAGTCTAATGTACAGTAATCGAAAAAATTATAGCCGCACCAAATTTTCACAAAATTTAAAATATTATTTTTGTTGTTATTTAATTTTGGTTAGTTTCTTATAGTTGATCCTTTAACAATATCCGTATAAATACAAGTTTAAAGGCAGTGTCACACGATTGAGTATTTGCCGAAATTTGGTGCAAATCGTATCCTAATTTTGTGAATACCCAAATTGTTTACTTTCAATAGAACCTCGCTTTATTGTACAAACCTTTTACTACAAAAAAAAAATTTCCATTTTTTTTATTTTTTACTAATAGCCCAATATAAAAAATGTACTAATCTGTACAAATGTCACAATCGAGTGCCACTGCCTTAAAAATTTATGCAATTTAAAACAATGTCAAGAAATTTTCGTAAAAATTTCGAGTTTTTTAATTAGATTCTGGGTATGCAGTTTTGTTGCCCATTGAATTCTACATATTAGAATATAGTACAAGTTTCAAATGGCTAAAAATTACGATTGATTTTTTTTTTTAATTTTTAAAATAGCTCGAAATTTGTACGTTCTTTTTTTTTAACTTTTTTTTTAATATTGCACAAATTCGGAAACTTGGATTTACACGGGTTTTGTTAAAGAATAAACTATATTTTTATACAAAAATAACCAAAATTAAATAACAATGAAAATAATACGTTAAAACTTGACAAAAAGTGGTTCGTAACCGGTCCATAGATTTTTACCAAACTCGATATACTTGACAAAAGAAAGCAGGTTATTGAAAATATTTCAAATCGGACTGTACCAAATAATTTTCTAGGGATTCAAATTAAAAAATTTGAGATTTTGATGGAAATTTGTTGAATTTTTTATAAAGTTTGAAACTTTGCTTTATATGGTTTTGGTTGAAGCTTGCGAAATATTTTTATAGAAAAATAATAAAAAAATAACTTGGAAAATATTGTGAATATATAAAAAAATACTATAATGCAGGCTGTCATATATCTTATATTATATATATATATATTTATATCCACGTATCCTCTGGGTAGCAACCAAACACCCGTTTGGGAGAGAGCTAAAGTGAGAAGGCGTAAAACTTCGCGTGCGCTGGGTTTGGGTCCCGCCACGTTAAAACCCCGCCCAATGAAAAATTCCAACAAGCCTCGGATGAGACCCCCTTTTTCTGATGACAACCACGGCAAACGTATAAAGGACTATGATTTAAGGGTATGCACCTGGAATATCCGGACCCTTAATGGGGAAGGTGACTCTGCCCGGCTGGTTGATGTCCTAGGGAAGACAAAGGCTGACATCACCGCCATCCAAGAAATGCGATGGACGGGGCAAGGTAAAGTAAGCGTGAAGCCTAGCGACGTCTACTACAGTTGCCACGTAAAGGAGCGCAAATTCGGTGTTGGATTCGTGGTAGGAGAGAGACTCCGTCGCCGAGTACTGGCGTTCACCCCGGTGGACGAACGTCTAGCCACAATCCGCATCAAAGCTAGATTCTTCAACATCTCGCTCATC
>NW_016177992.1:0-8134 GCF_001687245.7 Rhagoletis zephyria | reverse complement strand
ACACCTTACCAATTTTCGACATATAAACCACCTTGTATCGGATTTCTTGTATTTCCATCAGCGGAACACCCTGTGATCAGTTCCGTTTCCGGACTCAGGACACCAGCGACATCTTGCGGCCTTTATCTGGGTTCTGAACTTGGACCACGATCGGCGACATCTTTTGGCGGAGCAGCAGCAAACGGATTTTTAGGACCTAAAAACCTATAAAAAAGGCAAAATAAAATGACGAAATAGGCTGGAAAAGGCAAAATAAAATAGCGAAAAAGGCAGGAAAAGTCTCTAGGTATTGCATAAAAGGCAAAACCAAATAGCGAAAAAGGCAGGAAAAGGCACTAGGTATTGCAAAAAAAAAGCAAAATAAGGCACTAAAATAAGACAGAAAATACGAAGAACAATCAAAAAATACATTTATTTTAGAAATGTTTATATTACAAGTAAAAAGAGAAAAACTACGAACTAGTTTCATTATATGAAAAATTTGTACTTGGAATCCTTGACTATTTTATTCTTTCGAGTTTCTAACTCATAAAACTTTAATCTGTATAAGTAGTTGTAGTAACATTGAACCATAAGATGCATTTTGAAGTTTTCTGGCAGCATTTTCATTCGATTTTCGCGAAGAAAAGCCTTGAATGTACTAAATGTGCGCTCGACGTAAGTTGATACAAGTGGAGCCCAATTTAAATATGGAACGTTTGAAACGTTCATATTATCAGGAATAAGGGCGTTTTCCTCGCCCTTTACAATTTTATCCACATCTCCAAGCCTACGTTAGCTGAGAAAACGGCTTTGAATTTTTCCAACAGCAATTTGGCAAGAGGTCCCTGCGCTTCTATAAGCCGCATGGGCATGTGTATATTTTTTAATCTTTAAAAAAAAAATTGTAAATGTTATAATCACTTTTTTAAAGGTAGAAAGGCAAATATCTTAAAAAAGGCAACATCAAATGTGTATATATGGAATCAGGGAAAGCTAAATCGTGGACATTCTTAATCGAATATACTCTATCTCTTTAGAAAAAAGAGGGCAATTTCCATAAAATCCGTTCCCTGTGCATATGTATGTCTAAAGAATCCTTCATAAAAGTGATTTACTGTAATAATTTAGCTAATTAATAATTATTATATTACTTCAGTGTATTTTAAAAATATTATTTCTAAAAATATGTTGTTCTTAAAACGCCTTAAAAAATTTAATTTTGTGGCACTTTAATCTTGCTTTCGGCACTATTTTTGAAGCCCATCTGGCACATTTTGAAATTTTGGAATTCCATCCCTGGCTGTCACTCACATGTACACGAGCATGCGAGTAGTATAAATATACCGATTCTGGAACCGGAGCAGCGCAAAATCGGTATATGGTTTGAGGCTGCTCCGGTTTCACAACCGCTATAAGGTTTGCTGCTGCTCCGCCAAAAGATGTCGCCGATCGAAATCCAAGTTCAGAACCCAGATAAAAGCCGCAAGATGTCGCTGATGACAAATCGGACTCCAGAACTGGAACCGATCACAGGCTATACCACCGATTGAAATCCGAGAAATCCGATACAAGGTGGTTTATATGTCGAAAATTGATAAAGTGTATTGGTATACATATGTATATACATACGTATTCTCATACATACATCCATATGCAAACGTACATACGTACGACGAAATACTTAACGGTGGTGCCGGGGGGATCGGTACATAGACGGTAGGAGGTTTAGTGGGTTAAAGTCTCACACTGACGGTTTTTTGGAGTTAGGCTTTCGATGCTTCCTCCTCTGAAAAAAAAAAAACCTACATACGTATATATGTATATACATATATAGATGATCAACCCCTAGAAAAGTGTGTTAATTATGTTCACATATACTACGTTTATGCGCATGCATAAGTCGCTTTAATTCATTTCGCCGCGATTCAAAACATATGTATAAACTGAATTTCAATTCGCTTTGAAAGAGCGAAGTGTTTTGGCTCACACTCCATTTCAAATCGGTAGTTTATTTCTCCAGACAGTTAGAAAGAGTGTATAAACACCGCTCTCACTCAAAGCGAATTGGAGATCAGCTGTTCCGCTCAAATTCCAAATAATCGCATCAGTATTTAAAAGCTGATTAATAATAATCGTTCTTTTTCTTTGCCACGATTTTATAATGCTGAATAAAACTAGATTTTTACCACTTTCCATTATGTTAACTTATAAAATGTCAAATGAAAACAGCTTATTTTGTTTGCTTTTGAAGACGGTTACTTTGATGCCGATATAAAGCCGTAAGTATAAACACTAGAGCGAAATGTGTACGGTGTCAATGCGCTTTCAATTAAGTCGATTATTCTGTGCGTATAAACGTAGTAATAGTTAATTGCCATGATGCAATAATACAACGTGGTATCAGTTGTGACAGCTCGATTTGACACTGCCTCAGCTCAGTAGAATGAGAAGAAAAACGGGAAGAAATGAATCCCCATATGGGGGAAAAATATAAAATTTCACATTTTCTCCTAAACAAAATTTGCATTTTTATAGTATATTCGTTATGAAATGAAATAAAATAAGATAAAATACGTTTTTAAGAAAACAAAGTGTGTACACTGAGAAAAAAATAAAAAACATTCAACTATATTAATAAGCAAAGAATAGTTAAAGAAGTAACACTGTTTCACGTAAGGCAGTCAATATGGCGGAATTAGAGCGACAAGTTGCCAACTGATAACATCTTGTATTATTGCATCATGGTTAATTGCTAAGTATTTAATATGTATGTGTATATGAATGGAAAGGCCTGTTGATGTTGATGATGAGAACAAATAAAATTTAATTTGAAATAAAATAAAGTTTTATAATTAGTTATTTATTTCGATAATAAGAATTTTAAACATAAATGTCCGCAATTATATGAATTATAGCTTTGCTGTTTATTATAGTTATATTTAATGTTTTTTCCTAAATACTTTATTATTTGCTTAGGAGGCTGTAAGTTTCCAAAGCTATCGAAGTAATCAATCTTATGATCGTTTTTCCAGTAAGCTATCCAATGCGTTCCCGGACCCTGTGAACTATCCAAATTTATTATTCCACACTCTATCTTAAATGGTTTACGG
Organism: Rhagoletis zephyria; assembly: GCF_001687245.7. NCBI lineage: Eukaryota > Metazoa > Arthropoda > Insecta > Diptera > Tephritidae > Rhagoletis > Rhagoletis zephyria. The sequence continues at coordinate 5,042 of NW_016177992.1, read as the reverse complement.
GGTAAAGTGTCACACATGAATACCCCTCTAAAATTTGGAATAAATTTTGAATACTTCTTTAAGTCTACATCAGTAAGAGGTCTTCTGGGTAGCTTCATTAAGAGTTTTTTTGGTATGGTTTTAAATATAATCCGAATCCCTTTTTATAAGGCTTTAAAAACATTCCTTTTCCCATTGAAATAGCTTCCATTGTATTATTATGACGTTTCGCCTCCAATAACTGCTCCTTTCCAGTTTTTATAGCATTGATTGCTTTAATAATTCCTGCTGTACCGCCAGATAGACTTCCAAGTGCTCCTAATGCTACGAAAAAAGGCGCTTATGGGAGAAATCCTCCAGATTTAGGTAATGGTATTACACGTGGTGCTTTTATTATAGATTTTTTTCCTCTAAAAATATTATTTACAACCTTTCGTGAAATTTTTATTGCATCTTTTAAGTTATCACTTTTCTTTAAATTTTGTTTAGCACTTTTTAAAGCATGTTTGAAGAGATGATAACCAGTTTTTCCTCCCACTTTCTTAGTTTTACTATAAATGTTCCCCATACCGAATTTCGTTTTTGTTTTCATTATATTTGTAACTAACCAAGCATTTGTTTTCTCATTAAGATTGCTATCCTTCGCCCTAACTCTTTCCCAAGCCTTCTCAATAAATTTTTTATCAGCAATATGTCCGATATCTAAATCTTTATTATATAAATATGATATATCATGTTCTCTACAAGCAGTGTCTAGTAGATTAATCCCTCGATCTCCTCATACTAAAAGTTTCCGTAGTTTCGTTCCAGGTTCACAAAATTCATAACTAGGCAAATGAAGTGCAATAGGAAGCTTATTAATTATATTATTCATAAAACCTTTTCCAATGACTAACGATTTATGAATAAACCTTTTTTCATAAATAACTCTCATATAAAAGAATATTATATTCAAATAAGCGCTGAAGTTTTTTTAATAAATCTATGGTTCTATATAATTCAATTTTAAATTTTCAAATACCAATTAAACAGTTAATTTATATTCAAAAACAATATTATTATATGATTTAGAATAAACTTCTATATCATACATGGCTTTCCTATTTGTTCTACTGTAATACTTTAATTTAGTCTTAATATCTAAACCCCTTCTTTCATATTCATGTTGGTTTTGATGTTGCTCCATTATGTACTCCTCAATTTCCCCGCCACAAAGGGTTAGAAATTTTCCATTGTCATCCTCTTCATCCCATTTTTTGTTAAAAAAAAAGCATGGGCTGCTCTGACTGGGATGCCCAAAACCTGTAACCGGGGACCCTCATCTTCATCTTCAATACATATATAAGGGTTTTTCATGTCTTCAAAGCACAACATCTCCAATTCGAAATCGAAGTTGTACTCTCCATGATGCTCGCTATTTAGGATTCGATTGATTCCAGGCATGATGTGTCTTATAAGTATCTTTAAACAAAGTAATAATTTCTAATGTACAGTATTAGCTTATTTATACACATTTCATAACTATATAAAAAACATTGAGGTAAACTGTTGATAATGAACATATTTAAATATACATATATTTTAGCTATCTATTTTATACTTCATAATATGATTCAATTAAAATGTGGAAATAATCTTGAACTCGATGTTGTTGTCAAAGAATATATTTATTTTGTATTACCCTGTTTAAATTTTATTATGTGATTCAAATCAAATGCTAATATTATAAATAGCCTTGATCTTGATTTCATCATCATTGTTTGCCTAATAAGTATAGTAACGCCAAGTGGACGATAACGAATCCCACATAAACATATAAAAAAAATGCTTATAAAAGTATGTGNCCTAATAAGTATAGTAACGCCAAGTGGACGATAACGAATCCCACATAAACATATAAAAAAAAATGCTTATAAAAGTATGTGTATATTTAAATGTTTTATTCATCTAGCATTATTCATTCATATATTGCTGACTTAGTGAGAAAAGTTGTTAAGCAACTTTTTATGAAAACTGGTATTTTGATATAGAAAGCAAGAGATATTAATAATACATCGTTTCGAAAAAAAAATTAAGATACTCGTTTTTCTCGTTTATATTCATTGAAAGACAAATTTATTAAGTTCAAAAGAGTCACCGAATGTCTAACAAATTCAAAATAATACGAAATCTTTTCATCTTTCACATATGAATGGAAAGGTCTGCTGATGGTGATGATGAGAACAAAAAAAAATGTTATTTGAAATAAAAGAAAGTTTTATAATTACTTATTTATTTATATTTATTATTAGATGTTTAATGAAGAAATAAATTTTCTTAATATTGTTACATTTTTTTCAGCACATATCATAGAAATATTATGATATTTAGAAGTATTTATATTTATATTTATATTTTTATTATATAAATTCTTTAAATTTAGATAATTGAAATCATCTAAAATATATAAAATAATATCGTATCCGAATAAGCGTTGAATCCATCTGATTTTCTCCAATCCTTTAGCTTAGAATATATAATTTTCTCTTTTCATTAATGTATGGATATATTCAATAACAGCCATTAAATTTGAATCACCATTTTCCCATTTTAATCCATGATGATGATGATATAACCTGTTATTAGTTGTTTTATCCCGTATCATCAACTTAGATTCTTCAAAAGGAGGTTGAATAAGAAACGTTGTTATATATGATATATATGTAATATATATATTGATATGCTGACTTCTTTAGCAATAAATTTCCTATTAAAATAGAATCCCTGAACATCCATAACCAACGTATATTCCTCTGACATTATACAGCTTAAGCTCATTTTCTCGAATGCAACCTGACGATACTCAAAACAAGAAATATTCAGTTTGCGTTGAAGGAAATCACTATCATATATACAACGAATTCTTAGCATAATTTTATCCTCATATTGAAGCTGAAAATGTATATAAAAGTGTTGTGAACTCTCAATTCTTCCTGAATTATTTTCCTATTTTTATATTAGATCTTGTCTAAATGCTTCTATGGCTTCCTGTGTTGTGAAAAACTTTTTCGGATTAGATGTATGTAAGTGCTTCTGATGTTGTTTCAGGGATAGATGTTTTATTTACACTAAACCAAAAATCCATCTCTGGGTCAAAGAAAAACTTTCCTTACTTTAAGGTCGAAAATTCTTCCGAATTATTAAAAAATTCTCCTGAATGCGTAATTTTTTTGGAACGTGTAAAAACGTACACGAAAATATGGAACCGTGGATGTAATCTATCATTTTGAAGAAATGTTTGGCATGAAAAGAGGATAAAACTTCTTTAGTGCTGTTTCGTTCCCATTTTTCTTCATTTTGATTGCTGTTCTTCTTCAATTAAGAGAAGTTTTTTTAGGGTGTACGTCCTCTTTTAATCCATTTTGATCCCTTTGAGTCCATTTTGTTAGTTTAAAGTTCAGTTTTAGGTTTATAGTGTCGTTATTAATTAGTTTTTGAGAAAACTCTATATTTTCCAATCCATTTTGACTCAAATCAATAAAAGGCCTCATTATATTTATTTTTTATTTTAATTGTTTATTAATAAATTTGGTTTTTCCGTTGCCACACGGGGTTTTAATTTAAAATATTGATGTCCATAATATACTATAAGATATTTTTTCCTGTCCAATAATATTCTATATCGTTTTTTTATATTTTTATGGATTTTTAACCATAAAACTCATAATTTGGTATTGGTACGGATGATATAACATCGCTGATGTTTCTGTTATATTTTTTAAATAAAATATTCAATATTTTCATCAGAAATAACGATCAATATTTAGCAAATCATATCGATTTCAAATTGTTCGATTTTCAGAATATGCCTGTATATGTATATATGTATATATGCATATATGTATATATATTTTAAAATTAGAAAACTTTTTTCCTATTATTATTAGATCTTTTTACCAGGGACCGTAACAGTTACAACTTTTATTAAAAAAATCCCTCTTTAACAATTATTTTTTTACTTTTATTTAATTACNAATAAAATATTCAATATTTTCATCAGAAATAACGATCAATATTTAGCAAATCATATCGATTTCAAATTGTTCGATTTTCAGAATATGCCTGTATATGTATATATGTATATATGCATATATGTATATATATTTTAAAATTAGAAAACTTTTTTCCTATTATTATTAGATCTTTTTACCAGGGACCGTAACAGTTACAACTTTTATTAAAAAAATCCCTCTTTAACAATTATTTTTTTACTTTTATTTAATTTCTCTTTAAATATCCGTTATTTCTGACTTTTATTTTATAAATCGAAAATAACAATTATTTTTGATTTTTATTTAAATAATCTGCAAATAACAGTTATTTTTGATTTTTAAATTATAAGTCTTAAATAACAGTTATCGAAGACTTTTATTTATAAAAGTCATAAATAAAAATCAGTCACTGATCTTTATTTTTTCAATCATACTTATAAAAGTCATTTGAATAAGTCGTAGTAAACTTTTGGTTTCCAACACCTTCTTAACTGCGAAAAAGGTTAATGACTGTTTAGACGCGACTGCTAACACCAGGCGCCTAAATGCATGCTATGTACTGCTGCATGTGTAAAAATTTCCTTCATTAAATTAATGAAATTTATGTACATGCACTTCTCAACTGCCATGTAATAAAACTTTCTTAAGTTTTAATTTGATGGCAGTTCAAAGTATGCTCTGCCTAGTCGGATGCATCCTCCGGACACTGCTTCCGGAGCATTCTGCGGACTCTGCTTGGCTTACAACCATGCGGAGGTGGTAATAGTTGATTACCATTGGCCACAGTGCCTACCCACTACTTTTTGGTCCAATAAATATTTTTTTATATACATACATGCAAACATACTGGTCTCCCCTCTCACTGAGTTATTCAATGACTTTTATATGATTGATTTAAAAAATAAAAGTCGGTCACTGATTTATAACGGGTGATTTTTTTGAGGTTAGGATTTTCATGCATTAGTATTTGACAGATCACGTGGGATTTCAGACATGGTGTCAAAGAGAAAGATGCTCAGTATGCTTTGACAT
>NW_016177991.1:0-8135 GCF_001687245.7 Rhagoletis zephyria | reverse complement strand
CCAAATTTGTTTTAAATATACGAACGTTTTAATTTTTTTATTGTTACAATCGTGTTTTCTTCTGCTTATCGTTACCTAAAGCTGTAAATATGTAAAGTCCGTATTAGACAATAAGAACTCGCTAAGTTCAGTCAACTGTCTTCTTTACTTATACCGACCGAAACGACGCCTTCACACTAAAATATTGCATTGATTGACTTTAAAGACATTTACATATATTACGGTTATACGGTATTAAACGAGAATCGCAAAAAGTCGACAAATTTCTGACTTCGACCAGCTGTAGTTTAGCGAGTTTATGAATTACGTTTCTTATGTCAAATTGATCAGAATTCCAGTCAAAATTTTGTCGAATTTTTGTGATATAAAAAAAATATATAGTTTTTCAAACCCCGGTAGCGACACCTAAATATTTTGAAATTTTCGTGAATGTCTTTGTTATGAAGAACTTCCAAGAACGTCAAGAACTTTCCCAAATAGAACTAAGCGGGACCAAAAGAATGGAGAGCAGTTTAAACGGGGAGAAAATGAAAACAAAAGGTTTGGGAAACAAAACTCTCGGGAACGTTCAGAACGGGAAATAATGAAAGCGAAATGAAATGAGAACAAAACCGCGAGCGAAAGTATCGGTAAGGTTTTTAAGAAGGATCAAATAAGAATACAACTCTTGGGAACGCTCTGCTAGAGAAGAAGACGAGAACGAAAGTTTTGACAACTTAGCATTAAGAATGAGTCTGTGTGTTGTGTGTTGGAATGAAAAATCGTTTTAGTGTGAACCACGATTGTTAATTCTAAGCCAGAGGAAGTCAGGATCTTTTAAACTTTCTGATCGTTTATCATTAGAGTGAACAGTTCATTTATGGAACAATTTTCTATTATATATTGTGTAAGAAAAGTTCGTGTCTTAAGTTATTCTTTGATTTAATTTGCACAATTATCTTTCAGCTATTTTTTTATTAATTTTAATATTCAAACATTTCAAACTAATGAACGCGATGTGAAGGATTTAGTTCTCACTTTCACTCTTCCCGAATAGTTCAGAAAAGATTTGTTCGCGTTTTGTTCTCTGCCAGAAAGTTCCTGAGACTTTAGTTCCCAAATTGTTCTTCGAGAACTAAGCGGGAACAAAAGTCTAAAGAACTTTGACGTTTGTTCCCGTTTAGTTCTTTGGTACAAATTGGTACAAAGGTTATCGAGATACATATATGTGATCATAAATGGGCAGTGCCACGCCCGTTTTCCAAAATTGTATCACAAATGTATTTATTGGTAAAGAATTGTTGCAAACATCATATTTGAATAACTTAGCTTTAATATTTACTGATTTATCGAAGATTTTGTTTTTCTCTAAATTACCGTTATATGGGATGTGGGCGTGGTTATTGTCCGATTTTTAAAAATTTTCGGCTATTTGGTATACTGTACCAAGGCCAACAACTGAGTTTGGAAGAAATTTGTTGAGCGGTTACCAAGTTATACATATGTAACAATAAGTGGGCGTAGCTACGCCCATTTTCCAAAAATGTATAATATTATTATTTTTCGTCTAAAACTTCTTATAAATATCAATCTTGAGTGAATAATCTTCAGTAGTTACTAAAATATCGCAGTTTTCGTATTTCTGAAAAGTACCGTTATAGGGGAGGTAGGCGTGGTTATTGTCCGATTTTCGTTAAGAAGCACAAATGTGCTCGGGTATAAAAACAACAAATATATATGTACAGTTCATGGTTAAATAATGTAGGCAATTACGTATGTATGTACAAGTAGCCATTAACATGGCTGTTAGCACTTACATTTGATTACTGATTTATCGCAGTTTTCGTGATTCTGTAAATTACCGTTATATTCCGATGGGCATGGTTATCGCCCGATTTTAAAGATTTCTTAGCCAGGCCCTAGGCAAGGCTCCAGCATTTCATCACCATTTCACCAAAATTCTGCTTCACATACTAATTTTCAACAATTTGCATCCAATAAATGGAGGTTTTCGCATTTTTCGAAAATACCGTTATATGCGAAGTGGGCGTGGTTACAGTCCGATTTCGCCCATTACATCAATACAAACCTACCTTGGATAAAGGGAAACCTACATACCGAATTTCGTTGCGATATCTCAATTTTTACTCCGCGTACACAGAGGGACGGACAGACAGACATGGCTTAATCGACTTCTCTATTCATCCTGAGCATTTATGTACACTTTTGTTTCTATCTATTTCGATTCGTTTCGGCTGTTACTAACCACCGTTATGTGAACAAAGTTATAATACCCTTGTGCACAAGTCCGTTCGGGTATAAAAAATTAATTTTGGGCGGGACAAAGTTCGCCGGGTCTTCTAATATGTTAATATAAAAAGTACCAAATTGATAAGGATCTTGATATCCATAACTTAATTTACAACAATTTTTCAGAAAATATTGAAAGACAACGAATAATTATTTCTTTCTATAGCCTTTTCATCGGTCTAAAATTGCTAAGGGACTGCTTTTCTGTAGATTATAGATGATTTTCAATAGCTAAGGTATTTATGTATATTTATTTAGATTTTAAAATCCAAAACTACCTGTCAAATTGTATAAAAAAAAATAAAAAGACATTTCCGATCATTTTGCGCAGTGTCTGTTTTTTTTTTTTGCTTTTACGTATGACCTGCTGCATACTGAAGATGAACAACTTCCGCCTTTTTTAACATATGCAAATTGATTGCAAATAAAAAATCTTTTCACTTTCACTTCAAAAGCATTTGCCCACAAAAATGTTAAGACAACACACAAGACAAACCAAAAAAATAACACAAAACAATTGTAAGGCAGAGACATAATGTGTAAGTGTTAGGGATACCAAAATATGAGGAAAATTGTGATTCCGGCTTTTCGGGATATTTTTCAAGTAATCCCGGCATACACATTGAGTCGTGACTTTTTTGAATATGACCATGAACGTATTCAAATACCTTGAAAAAATGGCTATAAGAAGTTTCTTCCTCTCCTTTACAACATAGCAACTTTGCACTCTACGCTAGCGATATTTATTAAATCAGACAAATTTTAAAGTAAATCATTTTTTAAATTGTATTAAAAAACCATGTAATTAAGGAACGTATACACCACAAAACAATGTAAATACCAGACACTTTTGAAAGTAATAATTAATAAGAAAAACATTAAACAAAAGTATACAAAAACAATTCCTCTAAACATGTTCATTCTACTTTATAAAGAAATGGCGAATGGCGTATTTTTTGCAATTTCTTTGGCAATTTACTCGAAATTTTGAAAGTGTGCGAGTCAAACGGACCACAGAGTCGGATTCAGAAAGTCGAATTACATGTTGGTAGGTGGGTCTGGTTAAAAACACACACCCCTTTTTTATGCCGGTATTGTTATTATTTATTGCACTTAAAATGTCTTCGTAGGAGCAGAAAGGTATTCGAAGCGGAGTCTTCTATCTTGACCTGAAGTTTTTACATACAAAACCTACTGATGAAAAACATATTTCGGCCTCAACACTTTCAGGCTGAACTGTCAAAAGGTAGTCATAAGCTATCTCATCCATTACAAAATACTTGAATTTCTTCTAATAGCATGTAGGACAAATTATACGTTTTTCTATTTCATTAAAACTCTCTGTTTCGTTCACAATAGGGACACTATGAGTAAATTCATATACATCTTCTTCAAACATGGCTCAGACTGCAATTTAAAAATAAACAGTTTCAAGCTTTTTGTTAATTGCAGTCAAAACGCATTTCACAAAAATCATACTTCAAAATTCATAAGCAAGTTCTTACTATCAATTCGATATTTGAAATTTTTCGGGATCGCGGGATTAGTGCAAGCCGGGATTGGCATCCCTAGTAAGTATGCACATTTTGAAAATGAATCGTCAACTTTGGGCAAAGGCGACTTAATTTTCCAGGTACATATGAATATGCTGAAAACACTCACATTTTGCAGAGTAAGAGTGATGGGCATGTTGTCAGGCGAAACAGCAAAGCGAGTAAATCGAATTTATTTAAGCTTACTAGGCTCAATTTCACACTTCACCGATAGCGTTGTCATCCAATTTACCAATGTGGGTGGAGATATTCGCGATATGTGGGGGTGTGTCGCGATATTCAAAAGTGCGATGGTAAATACGCCAATCCTTAGATGTTTACATGTATGTACTACAAATTTACACTCGAGTGTGTATGTGTGTTTATGTATGTATTTCAGTGCTTTCATGTCTGATTCAGAACATTTATTCAAATTTGGTTTGCATGCCAAACACTTAAGGACATACATACATAGTACATAAACATAACGCTCTGAGGAGTGTCGCGTGGCTAACACATTTATGCATACAATCGCAAAATGCGAAGTGAGTGACGGCATTGTAAAGTGAGAGGCAGTATTATTTGATTAAAGAGGAAAAATTGTGCGTTTCACTGTGGGAGGACGGCGATCATACATACATACATATATACATAAATCAATGTTAATGGCAACACTTAAATGCCTATTATTGCTTCATGACATAATAGAGTACGCTTTATATAGGCCACTAGCATGGGGGGAACGTAGGCTTAGAAAAAGACTCACCACGGGACGGGGGAATGCTTCTATGAACTTTTAGCTTATACACATGACTTAAACGTTAAAGTAGGCGAAATTATAGATGTATATATAAAGTTAGAGCAGATACATATGCGACTTTGTCAAAACTTGACATCAGTACCGCCTACAGGCTGATTTTTTCGCGCGGTTCTTTCTTTCTGTAAAGTCTTGCAAATTGGCATGTAAAAAGGTGAAGCTGAAAAGTTTTGAGCCTAAGGGTACAGTCACAGAAAAAGCGGACCGGATCCGAGCGGAGTGAATGGGGTCGGTAACGTCTATAACGATGTTTAATTGGGGACTAGTGTTAACCACAAATGGTACTAAACGACCCTAAGTGAGCGCTACCGATGCGGCATGGTCAACAAGGCGTATGAGTGACTGACGTTTTGTTACGAACGATGCAGTGTTTCGACTATATGGAGGCAGGTGGAAATAATAGTTAACCTTCACCGATTTCGCTGAAACTTTACAAGTGCTCTAACTTTACTCAGAAATAGGTAATTATGAAATTTGGTAAATATGGGATAATTTCCTCGCCCGCCACTCTTGTGGTGGAGACATTAAATTTTATCCGATTTGGTTTGTACTCTTTCGTTTATTATAAATCCCCCGAATATAAAATATGGGAAAAATTGGATCACTATAATGTCTACAGCTTGCAAAAAATGTGGGCCAAATCATTAAACGTGATGGAAATAATTTTTGTTTACTGCTTTCCACTCTCAGAAAAGCAAAGGTTTCCAAGCCCGGCTATGCCGACTTACACTTGACTTGAAAATGGTATATCTGGCTAATGAATAGCGCGTGTACATATTTAGTTAGCCAAAAAACAACTTCACGTAGAAACTTGGAGAACTATAGATTTTTGATTTCTAAGTTCAGTATCTAAGCGCAAAGAGAACCGTGAGAGAATCATGTTGCCATTTCATTTTTTAATAAAATCCCTCCAAATATGCCACACAAATATGATTATTTGTATAAACGTAATTCATCAGGCAAACGAAAAATAAACTTTCAAGTAAAGACAGAAAATAAAATAAGTTTCTAAGTGAAGTGTTTTGTTTGAGTAACTACATACACGCGCTGTTCATTTGCCAGATATATAATTTTCAAGTCAAGTCCAGTCTAAGTCTTGCATAACTGGGCTGGAAGTGTTGCATAACCCAGCATTTTCTTAAAAATTACATAAGTGTAAACACTCTCTTTTCTCCGAACATTTTTTACGCTAAGTTACGCAAAAAAACTGAAAATCGAAAAATTAATAAAATCGGCTAACTAAACTGATTAGTCGGTATCGCGCCGATCGCAGTATATTTTAGTAAATGTACCGTTCGTAGGGAGGAGGGATGAGTAAATGATGCGAAATTTTGTATTTATGACTTTACTCTTCCCTCTCTCCAACCGGTTTTTTAATCAACTGTCACCTCGACTTTTTTTCCAGCTGCCTACATATAGTCGAAACGCTGTGCGATATGTTGCAGATATGGTGGTGCAGGGCGTATGAGTGATTTGAAGAGATGTCATATTTAAATATCCAGATTTCATGAGAATAATATGCTAATAAGAAAATATAATATAAATGTACATAAATAACTCTTTAAAAAGGTAAAACCAGAAAATCAATATAAAGACTTTACTAACATAGAACTCATCCGAATATGTTACAAGCATGCATAGCACAAAGCCTGGCTGCCATTTGAAGGAATTTAGCTGAGTATTCGCTGGTTATGCTTTCGCCTCACACTTTACGTCAACGGCTTCACACTACTAAAACCTGGGGATTTTCTATGCGCGTCGCTTGAATTCCTTTCTTGCATGTCAAAGCTGTTGCACATACTCGTACATGTACTATGTTTTGCATAGAAAGTTCAAAGGCATACTACTGTTACGTTCAAGAATTTTCTGTATGTCTGTAGAAAATACACAGCCGGTTCCATACTCATACAGCAGCTTTTCTGCCTCTTATTCAATAACTTCTTTATTTGGTAATCCATGGTTCTGTATGCGAACACATATGCACGTATGCAAATATTTGTGGTTATGAAAATGTGCGTGAAGAATGCAGTAAGAATCACTTTATTACATGCATAACTCTTACAGTGCACTTTTCACAGTTTTTATTTATACAGTACTTACTACGTGAAAAAAACGATGCAGCGAAGAGATTGTGCATATTCACATTTGCCATTCATATTCTGTATACATTTTATTTGGACATGTGTAGCTTTACGTAGACGCCTGTCGCCGGCGCTACATGCTCTCAGCTATGTATATTATATGTATTTCATCCGCTCCCAGCATGTGTCAATTATGCCATACCTCTTTTCCACTTCACACTATTCAAGCTGTCATTCTTTCAACCTTGCCGGTGAGGATAATTTGTTACACTTCGCCTTTGGTTGGTACCATGTAGCCTACATATGGGCGCCCGCGAGCTACATATGTATGTAAGTACATTAGATTGCATCACTCCCTATACAGAAAAAAATAAAATATATGGTACTAGTTTTCCAAAGGAAATGTAAAATCTATTATACACTCAGAAAGAAAGAGAACCTTCCTTGATGCTAGGAAAAAAGTATATTATTCTAAGGAAATATTATCTTGAAATGGCTCCAATGCTATGGCTGCCTTAATATGTGTAAACGATTTGACTCAGTTTAAAGAAAACACAATTCCCAGAGCGGGAAATTTTTTTTATTTATTATTTTTTTTTTTATTTATTTTTATGTTTTTTATTTTTCTTTTTAATTGCAATTTTTGAAATTGTATTATGGGTTCTATACATAAAATCAGCTAACACGTGTTCGAGGAAATTTTTCTTTAATCTTTTTTCTTCGGAGTTATATTAAACCAAAGGTCATAAATTAAGACTTTATTGCGGATATCGCCAGAATATCTACATGTTAAGCCCGTTTCTTTAGCTTTAAAACGACGTTAATATGAAGTCTCTACGATGAGCAGAACCCGAGATACAACGATTTGAAGAAGTTCATGATTAGTCAGAATCACGAAAAAATACGAAATTTGACAGATCACATCTCCAAAGAAAAAAGCGGGGAAAAAATTCATCGAACGCGTGTTAGCTTATTTCATGTATAGAATCCATAAAAAAAAAATTGAAGCCAATCGAAAGTGTGACACCAAATTTGGTGTCTGATATGAAAAAGAATGTCTTACCTGCGCCATCTGTTTTTGGTGGCATGAATGAGTTTCTTGGCGAAGAAATAAAAAGCGAGAGAAAATACTTTTACAATGATACCTCATAAGTCCAAACCGGTATAGTTTGGCCCAGTTATTCAAGTTTCCCCCCATTTTTCGAGGTATTTTCAAATCGGTCCAACTCGCGTAAATTTTAAATTTTTGCCAAATATTTTGGTGGAAGTCTTCAAATACGTATAAAAAATTGTGTAGTCCTGGAGGAAAACAGTAACTGTTTTTTTTTAGTAATGCACTCTAATGGGCATACGTATATACGTATATGTATAAGCATGTATTCATGGCTCATCAAATGTAACAGTTGTAAACTACCT
>NW_016177990.1:0-8135 GCF_001687245.7 Rhagoletis zephyria | reverse complement strand
ACAAAAGAGGAAGCAAAGCGGCGGCAATAACGGGGACAAAAAAAAATGATGAAAAGTAAAAACAATTGAAATAATAATAATAAAAAAAAAAATAAAAAATTAGTATGATAATTAAATACAAAAATAATACAGCACAAACATAAAAATAAAAAATATAATGTGTTGGCATACTTTTAGGCGCTAGCCACTGGTTTCTGGGTGCACAGCTCTATTTAAGGCTAAATTCAAGTCTGCAATAATTCGCTGCCTATTGCGTGCCTTATTTTCGTGCGAAAACTTTCGAAAGTTTAATAAATATATCATCACTGTCATCAGCAGCAATATAATCATGACATTTAGCTAACTCATTATCGTCTTCGAAAGTGTGTTTTTATCAGCAAAATAGTGGCTGTAAATGTTGTGGCATACGCCCAAATACACACACTCACACAAAGCTTTGGCACACATAGCCAAAAATCATATCAACGCCCATTAAATATTGCCCGGAGCCGCGCTATCACTTACCACCACCATCGCCACGCCAATAATGCCAACAGCAGCAGCAATACAACCATCAGCACAGCCACCGCCACCGTCACCGCCATCAAATACCACATCCCTTATCAATGCAACCTCATTTTACCACAACTCATGGCACTGCGCGCCGAAAAATTTTTGTGGTTTGGCCTTAGTTATTTCTCATCAAAACATCTCTACGCTCAGCTCTACAACGACATTGACATTATTTTCACTTTTGTGCAAAAACCAAATGCTACAAAACATAAAAAACATAGAGTTTCTTTGTGTTTTTAGCGTGTTGCGTGTTTACCTCGTGTTGAACTAAACGAAAAAGAAAAAAAGAAAAATCCCTTCCGCTTCCGCTTCGCTCAATAGCAAAGTATATTCGAGTCTAAAAGTAACTAACTTTTCCACTATCGTTTGCCGTTAAATGCTCCATCGTCACCGCCACCACCACCGCCAGCGTCGCCGCCGCGTGTCAAGTGAAATTAACTTTAAATGTAATTTAATTGCTCTCGCTTCCAGCGTACGTCGAAGTGGGACCATCAGTGGTTTATTAGCTACAAAACAGTGCAGATGTATGTATGTTACAGTATGTGTCTTTAATTACATACCCACTGTGGCATGCATGCTATACCATACACATGTATGTATGTATGTATAAGCAGTATGCATTGTTTCCATATGTATGTCCTGCGGCAGGTTCGCTTGGGTGAGTAAATCTTAATTGTTTCATTAAATCAAATTAAGAGCAGCAATTTAGTGCCACACTCCTGCAGCAATTTACCACAAGTTCTTGCTAGTGATCAGATGACAAAGCTTTTTGTTTTTTACTTAAAAACATCTTACAAGCTGAGCTGCTCTTGAGTTAATAATAAAATAAAAGTGAGCGCACGGCATAAAATATTAACGGCTGAGAAACACAATTTCTTTTTATCAAAATTTCTAAAAATGGCAAATGAATGGAATAAAAAAAAAAAAATATTTGTAAAAATATGTTATTTTTTATTATTTTATTAAATAGTATGGGGTTTAACTTTCGAAAGAAGAAATAAAAACCTGCTCAGTTTTTGTGCTTTTTGAAGTCAGTGCTATCAGATCTGCACGATTCATTCAATATTCAAAAATTAATTGTCAGATGAAAAAGCATGACTTTTAGACAATATAGACTTTTTTTCTTACGAGTTGCCACCGGTTAAAATGTTAAATAAATTTTTTTTAATAAGTTAAATGATTTACTAGGAGATGGCTATCGATCGAAATATATATAAAAAGGGTTTAATTCTTAACTACATGTAGAGGGTTGCCACCGGTTAATAATATCAAATTCCATTGGAATTATAGGAATTAGGTTATTCAAATAGATAGGTATCACCATATGGGCGTCAGACGAAAGAGGTTTAAGCAGGATTTCGCTTGCAAATATTACGAAGAGGGTTGCCACCTGTTTTTAAAGTCAAATTTAGTTAAACTAAAATAATAATTGTGTCAAACCAAAGGTTTACCTCAGCGTATTTGTTATTTTACTAAAAATACATACATTGTCAATGTGTCATTTGTTCTGATTGCATTCCTTTAAAATTACTGGTCTCTTAAATTATTTAAGGGGTGTTTTTACTCTTCACTTATTTCTTGCTAAATATATTTCCAACTTTTTGTTTTGTCTGATACGCATATTGATATACATATTTCAGTTATCTTATTTCCTTGACTAAAGTGAATTTGAACCCATTAAACATGTAGAAACCCCTCTACGTGTCATTTAAAAGTAAAGCATTTTCAAAACCATTACATTTGATGCCCATATTGTAATATCTATTTAATTTAACTTATTAAATAATTTTAATAAAATTTGTAACAGGTGGCAACCCGGTTCAGAAAAATAAAACTTTGTTGCACATCTACAGGCCAAGCCCTGTTATTTGATACCTCACTTTTGAAAATGGAACGAACTATATGTATGTACATACCTATGTAAATGCCACAAGAACCTAAATTTTGAACTTCAAACTGCATTTACAGTGAAAGCATTTGCATTTTTGAATTTAGCGTCCTCAATTTTACCAAAAAAACGCATTTTCATTGAAATCCGTCCAAAATTATATTTTTGCCCACAGTTCAAATATGGAAGGGAGGCACTGTGGCGAACGTTTGAAAAATTACCTATTTCAGAATTTTGTTGAAGTGCGCCCTATATCAGTATATTAAATTTATGTACTATATTGCAATAAGGCGTTTTCGAAGCTTCCCAAAGTGGTGCGCAAACTGGTATTTAATTTTTTAATAATAATAATACAATTTTTTTTTAATCGAAAGGCAAGCCCGATTTTTGATTTTTTTTGTTTATATTAAATTATTTAGTGCAAAGTGCAGAGAATGTAGCAAGTATGAAGAAAATCGATTTTTTTTTTGGGTTCCCCCAAAAGCAAGGACCTAATAATTTTGAGCAAAATAATTTAAATCGGCATTTAATCATTATTTTATGATTGTTGTTTTTATTATCTTATGATTGTTATTTTTTCGATCACAAAAAATTATTATTTTATGATTTTAATTTTTTTGCTCACAGATAATATTTATTATTGAGTTTTATTTTTCCACTTAAATAAATGATTATCTACAAAATTTAAAAGGTCATAGAGATGCAATCAACTCAAAATTTGATCTGACAATTTTGAAAGTAATAACTATTTTCCGCCCCTGCCCAAAAGGGAGAAAATTTCAGAAGAAAATTGTGATATGTTTTAAAAAAAAAAGTATACCAAAACAATTTTTTTTTTTTAATTTTTAGAAGAAATTTAGTTTCGCAATTTTATGACCCTTGAAAATTAGTACAGTACAATTAAGTTTATAGTGGCTGAGAATTCACGTTGATTTTTAATATTTTTTTTCTTAACCGTGCTAGGCATTTACTTTCTTATACGAAAAGTGAGCTCGAAACCTAGGCAAATAAGATCTTAAAAATCAACTAAGTACAAAACTGTCTAGATTTTTTTTTTAATTTTGGTGACATTTTTTTTAAGAGATTTGAAATTTTTCTTCAAAAATGCTACATTTTCTGCATTTTGCATTTAAAAATCTAATATACAAAATAAAAAATAAAAAATTGCGCCCAAAACATTTGCTATCATTAAAAAAATTTTAGTCAAATTGGCTGAAAAATTGAGGTTCTGTATTACTTTGAACAGCAAATTGCAGTTGGCACCACTTTGCGGCAGCTGAGATTGTACGTTTTTGAATAGAACTCTGGCAAATGGGCGTTTTTCAAACATTTGCTGAGATGGAAGGTTTTCTAACCGCCGCGATCTTCCACTCAGCCGACGATATATAGTAATTAAATTGGCAATAGCACTAGCGGGGGACAGTTGTTTTCTTCGATGAGCTTTAATATGGGCATTCCCATGGTGGTGGTACGATTTCAATGTGTAACAAAAAAGGAATACCATTTGTTTTCTTTAACTTTTTTGGGCCATTGTATAGCACATAATTAGCTCTATATGTAACCGAAAAATGAAATCAATCGAACTGCTTGGTCCTGAAATATAAGCATTTAAAGAGAGTGTCGTTACGTGACAAAAAATGGAAGTTGATTTTTTCTTTTCTTACAAAATCGCAAAACTCTGCGAATTGTGGATGGCTATTTTCATGAAACTTATTTTAATATGATTTGGAGCAATTCTAGTTGTTTTTAGAGTTTTTTGAATTAATGCAAATTGTTTCAATTCTCTTTTACAACCCCAAGTGTGAAACGTGACGTGACGTGGCGTCACGTGACATAAATTTCCATCGTTATATTTTTGTTAATATTGCTTTTAAATGAATTTTCAACGCAAATAAAACATGTATTTTATGTAGAATATACTTTATATTTTGACTTCAGCGCCAATTCAGGGTCAATTTATCAGAAATCTACGATTTATTATGTTTCAACCACATACGCCAAATTCGAACCAAATCAGACCATAAATACGGTTTTTCGAAATATCTCGACCTTGGCACCACCTAGGAAGACCATTTTATGCAAAGATGATTCTACTTACATAGCCAGTATATATTTTAAAAAGCAGACAAATCGGCCCGTAAATACGTTAGATATAAAACTTTTATTTTTTTGTCGTGGTGGACCTTCCGCTGGAAACACCCATATGTCGAAGCACAGCGTAGTGTTGTCAAAAACATAAAAATTATAAAATTTAGCAATTATTAAATGTAAAAAGCAAATTTGTGGTAAAGAAGTGGCTTTCGGGTATTCGGCGGTTTTCTTCACATCCAATTTGCTATTGCTATTGATTCGAGTTAAGTCCTGCAGTTAATACTAAAAAATAACAATAATAATAAAAACTACAATTACATTCAAACGATCAAAATAATAATTGAGTAACAAATAAACAGAATTAACAGAAAATTCTGCTGACCACCGGACTCTAACCCACGAACTCGCTGGTCGTTAAACCGCATTACTGCCGTCTGGCAGGGTACAATTTTGGATCAGATTTACTACGCCGTTAAACCCGATCAACGCTGCCGTCTGTTTATGCTATAAGGCATGATTTCCGAGCTTACGTGGTTTTGGCCCAGCACAATGAGACGGTAGCTACCAGAAATATTAAAAAGGGACTCGCTAAAGGCCAGTTTTTTATTTCTAGTTTAAACTAAGTTTAAACTGTATAGCTGTGTACCAGTGAGAATTTAGGGCCGTTTTAAACTTCAGTTATTTTGTAGGACAACACATGGTGTGGCTGATGAATACTGCTACATTAACCCTTTCAGTACCAGCGTCCAATATATTGGACACACTCTTTTTGTATCTAAACTTCCTTTTTCGTAAATAAGTGATGTTGTTATTAAGAGAAAAGTTGGTTTGAGAAAATTATATAATTATTATTTGTAGCGCTTTTTAGTTGAATTTTCTGCATGCAATTGACCATGCTTTTTTAAGGTGAAAAGTGTCACGAAACTCAATACTGAGTAGTGAACATAATATGTTAAAAAATATTAAAAATTTTTCGAGTCGTGAAAAGTATCAGCTTGTTAAGTATCGAGATCTAAAACTATTGAGCTACAGAATTAGATTCAACAGCAGATTGTATATGTTAAAGACTTACATTAAAGAAAAACCTCTTTAGAATTAAAGCCGATTAAATTTTTGGCCTATAAGGACGTTTAAGTATTGAAAGTTTGCTTTTAAAAATTTTTAATTGAATATTCTTGAAATTTTGCAGTAATTAATTTTGAAAAAATTATATGGTCGAGCATACACAAATTGAATCTTTCTAACTATATTACCTTAAGAAAATAAAATTAATTAAAAGGAATTTTCAATACCTTTTCGTCTTTCTGAACAACAAAATTTTAATTTTCTTTTTCAGTCCGTACCTATATTGTTATTCTACACTGCACAGATATTTTTAAATAATTTTTGGGAATTAAAAAATCCTCACGTCAGAGAGAAAAACTCAAAAACGCAGGTTTACTATATTTGACCCACAGTTTCGTGAGTATATTGATTACTTCTCTATGTATCTATTATGTTGTAAATTCTTTCTTTATTTAAAATTTTTTCATGTTCGGCTTTGTCAACATTTAAAAATGTTTGTATAGTGACACTTTCTTCTGAAACACTTTTTATTTGGTACCCGTCTTGTTATATTCCATTTGATTTCAATAATTTTAGTTTCTACTATTTGAATAGGTGAAAACTCAATTGAAAATATTTCTTAATCAAAGATTTCTCAAATAACTTTCCTTTGACACCCATATTTAGCAACTGAATTAAATTTTTTAATTAAGTGGCCACTATTTTTCAAAATATTTTCGAAAGTAAACTTTCTTAAACCTCTTTAGTTTGATACCTATGTTGTATTTTTAATTACCTTATCGATGGAATTAAATTAAATTTTTCAAGCAGGTGGCAAACCTCCACAAAAACATTTTCGGTAAGCTTTTTGTTAAACCTCTTTAGTTTGATATCAATCTTGTAATTAATTAGTATTATCATTTTAATTCAATAAAAATTTTCAAACAGGCGGCAACCCTCCTCAAGAATATTTGCGGTTGTAAGCCTTCTTAAACATCGTTAGTTTAATATCCATAATGTTACATACATATAAATATTTTATACACCTTAATAATTAATTTAAAAATAAAATCTTCAAACAGGTGGCAAATCTCCTCAAAATAGTTTTGGCTGTACGCCTTCATAAATCTCTTTAATTTGATACCCATAATGTTGTATGTATTTAAATTATTGTACTAACTTATTTAAAAATAAACTTTTCAGACAGGTGGCAGCACTACTCGAAGAGAATTTCGGCTGTAAGCCTTCTCAAATCTCTCTAGTTTATCGTATAAATTTAATTAAGAAAAAAATGTTTCAACAGGTGGCAACCCTCCTCAAAAACATTTTCGCTTGTAAGCCTTCTTAAACATCTTTAGTTCAATACCCACATTGTTATATATATTTATTTTATCGTAACAATTTATTAAAGCAAGTGGCAGCACTTCTAAAAAATATTTTGGGCTCTAAACCTCCTTAAATCGCTTTCTTTTGACAACCATATTGCAATATATACTTCATCCCAGTATTATAGCGAACAAATCGAAAAAAAATATTCAAATCGGTCAAAGCCGTTTTTGAGATTTTGCCTGCAGAAAAAATGTCCTATATCTTCCAATTGATTTAATCGAATACAATAAAATATATGTAACAACCTTTTCTGTGTACTCGCGAATACATATACATATATTTTTTTTGTGTGAAATTTACTATCCGCACGGTGTTTGCCTTCAACTGTTTGTAATTTGTACTTCAAGTTTTCTAGTCTGAAAATTTCAGTGAGCTACAAATTTCATTTTTTAAAACATCAACGCTAAAGAGAAATCCTTTAATTTGCAAAATTTGGAAGCACTTCCCCACAGAAGAGAGGCCAACACCAGCATTACAACAGACACAGAATGCAAAGCGCAGCGGAAGTGAGTTGTTTCAACTTTTGGCGAGTGGTGAGCAGCGTCAACCGCTGACAACCTTAAATTATGAAATTTTTCGCGCGTTGACTTGCACGAACCATACACGCACGCACATGGCGCAGCGCGCACACACATCGAAGCCAGATAAACACCGCACACCGCATGCTAGTAGTACTTTGCATTGCCATTTCGCACCGCTGACACGGTTCAGCATTATAAGTGTATCATTGTATTTACTTACTACTTCACACGCTTTCACATTTATGTATGTTCTTGTATGAATGTATTTGTATTTGCACCCACATTTTTCAGTTTTGCGCTATTTTTTTTTTATTCGCCCTTTTTCCATAAAAATGTGATATTTAATTTAACAAGGTAATTATTCAGTCGTTTGGTGAAGTAGTAGCTTGCAGTGGCATTACTGCCGGAAAGTGCCTCCTAGAGCTTGCTTGCTATAGTGTCAGCTGTAAGCCATGTGAGCGCGTGAGGGACGACGACAGTGCAGTACAAACCGGGGTGCTAGCAATGGGAGTGGCTGCATGGTTGGTTGGCAGCAACAGAAAAATGTGCTACTTGTGTGTTCATGGCTTCCTGCCTCAGCCATCAGTACCAGCTCCAACATACAGCTACATAGCTAGTCAGCGAGAGCGTAACGCATAGGAAAATGGAAA
>NW_016177989.1:4425-8135 GCF_001687245.7 Rhagoletis zephyria | reverse complement strand
GTGAAAATGAAAATCAAAATGACTTCTTCCAAATAACCGATACCAGATCGGAGATTTAATTTATTAGGCACCATTTAAGTAGCTTTTTGCGAAAAGTTACCTTGACATACTTATTTACTACTTAACAAGAATTTTAGCAAAATATTGCTGATTTTGGTTAAATAAATCATTTATTTCAAAGAAATTTTGATTTATTATTTTTGTAAATTTCTGGAAACCGATTGAAACCTGTGATTGAAATGGTTTCGGTATCGTTCCTTTTCAGGTTAAGATAACGGTTACGGTTTCGGTTTCGGTTTTGAAAAACGAAACGGTTTTAAACGGTTACGGTTTCGGTTTGGGTTTCGGTTTCATTCCTTGGTATATACATATACCTACATAGTACATACGTATATTTATTTTTACATATTGGTCGTTGTTTTTACATTTGCTTGTGCCGTTTTATTTAGCAGTACGTATTATTTTTGTTTTGTTTTTTTTTGTGTGGTTAGGCTCTACTGTTGTCGCGCGTGATCAGTGATGAAATTGATGGTACAATTGTACTTTTTTGGTACATTTTGAAAGCCAAAGGTACATTGGTACTACATCGACATTTTTGATACATTTTTGTCAAGATACGGTACTGCACCAAAATTATGTCGAAATACCACACTCTATTTACTTGGAGATTTGAATTTTTGAGCATAAAAATATAGTAAACTTTTTCTACTTTATTTAAGTAAATACGTGGTGTTTATTAAAAACGAAACTCTTTTTTAAATCAACAAAAGTTGCTGTCATAATAGGTCCTTTCATAAAATTTTCCACTAAGTACTAGCGGCGAGAGAATAAAAGAATCANAAATTATGTCGAAATACCACACTCTATTTACTTGGAGATTTGAATTTTTGAGCATAAAAATATAGTAAACTTTTTCTACTTTATTTAAGTAAATACGTGGTGTTTATTAAAAACGAAACTCTTTTTTAAATCAACAAAAGTTGCTGTCATAATAGGTCCTTTCATAAAATTTTCCACTAAGTACTAGCGGCGAGAGAATAAAAGAATCATAGCGAGTAAAATTGAAGGGAAGACTAAATTATCAGAAAAAGTTATTGAACGCAAAACCAGTAAAAACTTGCAACTTACGCCATTCTGACTTTCTGATAGTTAAATTTGGTAGGAGTATTTTTGTATTCTCCACAAAAATTTATCCACCAGCAAAAATTCTGAGCAGTTAATAACTTGCAATCTTCGAAACAGCTGATCACTTTCACAGTTGCAATAGGTGGTCCATTAGGTAATTTATTATCCGCTTGGTGCATTGTCCCCAATTTGGAATTTTTTTACTTGGTATAGGAAAATTTTTTTTAACATATAATTGAATTATCTCAGAATGAATAAGTTTTTTTCTAACAAATATTTTTGATGCCACATCATGACGCATTCCTTGTTTCACAAAAATTAAGTAGATATAGCTACAAATGTGCCTTTAAAATTATCCCATTTTCGTTTTAACGATCAACTGACAAAGTCGGTCAGAACATTTCAGTATTATTATCTATTTTGGTATATTTCTGGGAAAAATATGGTACAATTGAAAATTTTTATACGGCAGCCATAGTTGACACACTAAAATTAGAAAATTAGAGATTAATAGTAAATTAACTAAACTAAACTTTCTTCCTCTCTTTTGTTTATTCACGAGCACATGTTTGTGATTAGCAGGCATTTTTACTTATAAGTTTTCGCAGGTAAATTTTTTTCCAGCAGCGCTTTCCATTTCCCCCACTTCGCAAGATTTTAGGTACGAGAACACTGCTATAAACTTGTTTATTTCTATAAAAGGAAATATTTTGGAAAATATTTTTGTGAAACTTCCATTCCGCTAAATGCAACGGCTTTTTTTGAAAATTTTTGTATTACTAGCACTTAATAAGTATAACTTCTATACTTCTGTTGATTAACTTGGCGTTTTGGTGGTCTTTTCGAACAATTCATTTGCACTTATGTTTTCCACCTTCGACACGCTATGTTTTATATCTTGATTTTTATACAAAAAATCTAAAAACATATGTATGTATAGTGTTTTAAATGTTGGTACTTTTTCGGCTTATTTAGTACACTTTTTTTAGTCATTTGGTACAAAATTAAAAAACTCATTTATCATCCCTGCGCGTGATAGGGTCATTTTGTTGTGCCAGTATAGGGCAACTTACAACCCAGCAGTAAAGTGAGGTATAGGCATTAGAGTACCAAGTGGTCGCGAACTGGTCGGTAGTAAGCGATAACATACATACATAAAACGATTTTAAAAGTTTTGTTTTCGCGAGTTTTGATTTTCGGTCGTGTTCTTAAACTGTTAAGTCGTCGTATTTTTTTTCGGTTTTGTTAATTATTTTTTGGAAATTTTTGATTTTATTCGAACCTTTTGAAATTTATTTTAATTAATCGATCTCTTGGTTCGGCAATTTTATTTTCGGTTTCCTGTTTTTACGGTCCGCCTCTTGGTTTAAATTTTTTATTCAATAATTTTGTTTCGATTTATCGTTTTTTGGAACTTTTTTGTTCGCGGTTGACTTATTAATTTTTCCGGAGTAATTCTGGCAGTAAAGTTAAATTTTGCTTGTATATTTTTTTTCTTTAGTCAGTTTTAGATTTTTGACAATTACCACTTTTATTTTTCTTTGAATCCTTGGGGTTTTGTTATTTATTTATTTATTTTTTATTCTGTCTGATTTGTTTTTTCTTCGTTTTTGGATTTTGAATAATTATTTATTTTACTGCGCCTTTGATTTTATTTTAAATATCTTGGGGTTTTCGTTACATTTTGGGTCTTTTTTGATTCATACGACATGGAGATTAATCGGTTGTCGCAAGAGGAGTTGTCGTATGAGATGGAGGCTCGGGGTCTCCCGGTAGGGTCGGTCGACAATATACGGAAGTCTTTGCGGGTGTCAAGGTTGTTAGAGAGAAGAGGGTCGGTAAACCTCTTCCAGGACTACCCCTTCAGTTTCGAGGAGGATCGGGACGCGGTCGACCAAAAGTTGAAGGAGGTCGAGTCGTTGATGAGCGAGTTGGCGAAGGGCGCGAAGCCGTCGACTGGGGCCAAAGCCATGGCTAAGCTAGAGTGGTGCTTAGCAAGGATAGGGCGCGCGAAACCCAGCAACGATGCGGAGTTGACGCAGCAGTCGAGTTTGAAGAGCAGGTTNCTCGAGTTCGAAAAGCAGGTTGATGCTTTGCTTGGCTGACTTGCAGCAGGCAGTTGGCGAGGGGGACGAGCCGGAGCGGATGAGTGACCGAGAACGAGGTTCGGCGGTACGATCGGCAGCGGCTCCAGGCGAGGTGGACGAAAAGCGGGCGTGCGGGCCGGTTGAACCGGTCGGGAGCGTGAAGCCGGAGAATCTTTCAAAGTGGGACGTGCGTTTCGATGGGGAGAAGTCGGGTCTTTCGGTGCACGCTTTTCTGGAAAGGGTAGAGGAGTTGAGTGAAGCCCGCGGTGTGGCCCCTGCTCAACTTTTCCGAGGNTCACGCTTTTCTGGAAAGGGTTGAGGAGTTGAGTGAAGCCCGTGGTGTGGCCCCTGGTCAACTTTTCCGAGACGCGGTTGATTTATTTTCGGGGAAGGCATTTCTATGGTTTAGGTCGGTTAGGCGCTCGCTAAGTAGTTGGAAGGAACTGGTTAGGGAGTTGAAGTTGGAGTTTCTGCCCTCCAACTACGATGACTTGCTGA
>NW_016177989.1:0-4224 GCF_001687245.7 Rhagoletis zephyria | reverse complement strand
ATGTCTTTGTTTACCTTGATGACATCATTATCGTTACAAATAACTTCAATAAACATCTAGAGATTCTGCAGATAGTTTTAGATAGGTTAACTAAAGCGGGCCTTAGGTTGAATAGGGATAAGTGCAACTTTTGTAGGCCAGAGTTAAAGTATTTAGGCTACGTGGTAGACAAGCACGGTCTACACGTAGACCCAGAAAAGGTTGAAGCGATGGTTAACATCGAAAGGCCCAAAAATGTGAAACAGGTTAGGTCATTTATAGGTACAGTGTCCTGGTACCGAAGATTTATTAAGGACTTTGCTGAGTTAGTTAGGCCTCTCACCGAATTAACAAAGAAAAACCGAAAATTCGAGTGGAACGAAGATTGTGAACGGAGCTTTAGGGAGGCGAAGGAGCGCCTGGTGACAGCACCCGTTTTAAACTGTCCAGATTTTGAGAAGCCTTTCACAATCCAGACAGACGCGTCTGATTTCGGTATAGGAGCAGTTTTGACCCAAAGATTTGAGGACGGTGAGAGGGTTATAGCATATTTGAGTAGGTCCCTGAATAAAAATGAGAAAAATTATTCGACCACAGAGAAGGAGTATTTAGCGGTCTTGTGGGCGGTCGAGAAATTGCGTCCATATGTTGAAGGCGCTATGTTTACTGTCGTCACTGACCATTATTCTTTGGTTTGGCTGAACAACTTGAAGGATCATTGTGGTAGGTTAACGCGTTGGGCGCCGCAGCTCCAGCAGTATGACTTTGAGATTGTCCACCGGAATGGAAAGGAACATGTGGTTCCAGATATGTTGTCCCGTAGTGTGCCTGTTGTGTGGTTGTCGAAGATGATTCGGTCTGTAGAAAAGAGACCCTTATCGTACCCAGCATGGAGAGTAGAAGGCGGCTGCCTCTACAAACTCGTTAAGGCCGAATTCCCCTCTATTTACGGCGATTCTTTGGGTTGGAAAAAGGTTGTTGGTCGAGAGGAGAGGGCTGAGATTCTGAGTAAATGTCATGATGACCAGTTGGCTGGTCACATGGGCATTCGGAAAACTTTCGCTAGGGTTGCACAAAATTTTTATTGGCCGCAGATGAAGGCGGACATCGCGAAATATGTTCGAAAATGTAAGATTTGCCAACAGGTGAAGCCTGATAACACACAGCCAGCTGGGGGGTTTGTTGAGAGGTCCAAGGCAATCGAGCCTTGGGATATGATATGTGTTGATCTGGTAGGGCCCATGGTGAAGTCGACACAGGGCTACCAGTATATTTCAACGGTCGTGGATTACTTTTCGAAGTTCCCGCTGTTGTTTCCCTTACGTACTGACACGGCGAAGGGCGTCTGTAAAATCTTAGAGGATCAGGTGTTTCTTTTGCTTGGTGTCCCTCGGTCGGTGGTCTGCGACAACGGACCCCAGTTCAGGAGTCGCGAACTGCGGGGGCTCTGCGGTGCGTATAGTACCCAAATCTGGCACACCGCCCACTATCACCCGCAGGCTAATCCGGCCGAAAGGATAAACCAGATAATTAATACAACGCTTAGGGCTTACGTAGCGGATAACCAAAGGAGTTGGGACCAGCAATTAGCAAAGGTAGCATGCTGTATTAGAACAGCGCAGCATGAAGTGTTAGGAGCCACGCCATACTTTGTAAATTTTGGTAGGGAAATGGCGTTGGAAGGCAGTAGGAGATATATCGAGTCATTAGGAGAGCAGGAGAGATTTAATTGTGAAGAAAAAGCAAAGAGACTCGAAGAGATTAGGTCTAGCGTTAGAGTGAGGTTAGAGGAGGCCAGTGCCAAGTTAGCAAGAAATTATAACCTTAGGAGAAGAGATGTGCAATATATGCCAGGAGAGTTAGTTTGGAGGAAAAATTTTGTATTATCTGATGCAGCAAATTACTACGCGGCGAAGTAAGCGCCGAAATATATAGAACCTTTTATAGTGAAGAAGAAGGTGTCACCATGGACTTATGTCCTGGTAGACGAGTCAGGCAAAGATAAAGACATGGAACGTGAAGGAGTTAGACCATATAGGGACAATTAGGAGAAAGGTATTTCACAAAAGAAAGCAAGCTTTCTTATTATGGAGGAAGGGGTGGGGTTGTCGCGTACTGGCCGTACCAAAATAAACATTTGTTTCCCCATCGTTCTATTTACCTATTTCCTTTCACTCCAGCCAATAGGAGTGAAGGCTGCACACCGTAGTAGGGGTGTCGCCTTTGCTCTCACCTATTGCGGCACTTTTGTTGTCCGCCGTATGATGGCAATGGCAAGTCCATGGTGTTGTTTGTGTGCGCCGTGGTGGCGACCGCCAATTGATCGGGCACCAACAAAACCGGCGCTGACACTCCAACGGTTTGCATAGCGGTGCGTAGGTTGCGGCCTGGCTCGCGACTGCGGGACGAGGCAGTTCTAAGCGAGCTTTGAGAAAGGCAACATCCTTATTGCGAGCGCGAGTCCTTTTATATATAGTAGCCCAGTCAAATTAGATAAATTTGTGTAGTGAGAAGTGCTTTATCTTTAATAAAAATTCGGGAAGTGCCAGGCGAGGCAATTAGGTTGCAGTAGCAGTAGCAATTAATTTCGAGGAGCAGCGCTAGTCGAGGCGTGGTGAAGTCGGCACCGGATTTGGGAGCCANAGTGAAGGCTGCACACCGTAGTAGGGGTGTCGCCTTTGCTCTCACCTATTGCGGCACTTTTGTTGTCCGCCGTATGATGGCAATGGCAAGTCCATGGTGTTGTTTGTGTGCGCCGTGGTGGCGACCGCCAATTGATCGGGCACCAACAAAACCGGCGCTGACACTCCAACGGTTTGCATAGCGGTGCGTAGGTTGCGGCCTGGCTCGCGACTGCGGGACGAGGCAGTTCTAAGCGAGCTTTGAGAAAGGCAACATCCTTATTGCGAGCGCGAGTCCTTTTATATATAGTAGCCCAGTCAAATTAGATAAATTTGTGTAGTGAGAAGTGCTTTATCTTTAATAAAAATTCGGGAAGTGCCAGGCGAGGCAATTAGGTTGCAGTAGCAGTAGCAATTTATTTCGAGGAGCAGCGCTAGTCGAGGCGTGGTGAAGTCGGCACCGGATTTGGGAGCCAAATTCCCGAGGAGCACCCTTGCGGTCGGAACGCCCACCGCCGATAAGTATCGTCTTCTTTTGTTGTGTCTGTCTTCAGGCGTTATTGTGTTTCCCTTTCCGATCCTGTTTAGCAAGCTGCACCCTGAGCCCAGTCATACAGGCGGGTTAAAGATATCCCCGGTAGCACGGGCGGTAGTGCGTGTGGGTTCGTAACCTTTTGGTTGGACCTCACCTCGGGTGCGCCCCAAAAACAAGGTTTTGTTTTGTTTCGATTCCTTGGTCGTAAATCTTGCTGTCCTGTTTTCGACCCACCCTACTGTTGGTAGCTCCATATTTATTGTGTGTGATAACTAGTGCATTTTATTTAGTTTGATTAGTCTGTATACTGTCTTGTTGTTCCCCCTGCCAGCAACCCCGCCGTCTCCACTGAGCCAGCCGGTTGCTTGGGTTTTTTGTAATCTCCCTTTTATGCGTATATTTGTTTACCTAGTTTGGCCCGGCGCATTGTTGTTGCGCACGGTAAGTGCATTTATTTGGGACATTAGGTAAGTCGGCTTTTGCAAACAAAAGGTAAGGTGACCCCATTTTCGCACAAAGAGATTTCATTCTTCCCCTTTCTCCGTCCTTCGTAAATGNCCCTTTTATGCGTATATTTGTTTACCTAGTTTGGCCCGGCGCATTGTTGTTGCGCACGGTAAGTGCATTTATTTGGGACATTAGGTAAGTCGGCTTTTGCAAACAAAAGGTAAGGTGACCCCATTTTCGCACAAAGAGATTTCATTCTTCCCCTTTCTCCGTCCTTCGTAAATGCAACCTTTTGTAAGGGAGTGACAAACCGCGGCTGTCAATAATTATCTAACCTTGTATTATTGAATCATGGTTGGCAACATTGAATATGTATAACAAAAGTATTGTGCGACGTCAGGGAATGGGTTGATGCTGTCAAATGGCGCCACCTTCATTTTCTACAACGCGATGCATACCATGGTGTGCAAACCATATGTCTGTCAGGGCCAGCTTTGCCAACTTGCGGGGAATTCCGCGATTTGCGGGTAATTTTTCTCGTTGCGGGGTATCGGGGAATGAGCTGCTTATTGCGGGGAATTTCGACTATTTAATTTTAAATCAGTGGTCGGCGCTTCATACCACAATTGTGGAAGATCACCT
>NW_016177986.1:0-8136 GCF_001687245.7 Rhagoletis zephyria | reverse complement strand
CATATACCGAGGGTGTTGGCGCGCAAGCGTTTCAGAAGCATATCAAAAGGGCCCTCATTAAGTAGTAGAAAGTTGTTGCAGTACGTAGACAAGAGTTGAGGCAATAGAATGATTCGCCTTAGGTTAGTTAAGTTGGGCGTGGCACGGCACATGTAAGGGCGTATGTATCAATTTTTGTCTGCTTCGTTACTAAGGCTGTTCACTTAGAGCTTGTGGAAGATCTCAGCACAAAGGCGTTTTTAAATGCTCTAAGGCGGTTCATTTCACGACGCGGTCGTTGCGCGGTCATATACAGTGAAAATGCGACAAATTTTGTTGGGGCGCGCAATGAATTGCACGAAGTCTATAATATGTTGCGAAAAAAAATTCTCAAGACGAAATATTAAAGGAATGCGCCGATAATGGAATCATTTGGAAGCACATACCTCCCCGATCTCCCCACTTCGGTGGGCTGTGGGAGGCAGCAGTTAAGTCGTTTAAATTTCACCTAAAGCGCGTAGTGAATAACTCCTCGCTAACATTTGTAGAATTCAATACTTTAATTATTCAAATTGAGTCTATACTTAATTCCAGGCCAATTACTCCAATCCCTGAGAATGCGAATGACATGCCTGCGTTAACTCCGGGGCATTTCATCATTGGGACTGCGCTTAACGCCTTACCAGAGCAAGAACTACGGGGGGTGGAAAATGTCAACAGCCTGCAAAAATATCAACAGCTCCAATGGTATTTCCAACAGTTTTGGGATCGCTGGTACAAGGACTGCTTGCAAAGTCTACAGTGTCGGACCAAATGGACAAGACGAGGTATTGCTATAAACGTCGGTGACGTATAAGTTATAATTGTGACCTGTTGGTTTCGTTTAATGAAGAAGAATAAACTGGTCTGGCTGTCAAAATATTACTATCGCAAGAAAAACGTGCGCCTTTAAATTTCATGACGGATATTGCATCGTAAAATATATTTAACATAGGTAATCGTCTTGGGAATTGAAAAGGCTCAATTACCCCTAAACAGGGGCGTGGCACCGCCAATAGACCTGCAAATGTTTAATCAGCTAAAACTTCGGAACCATAAGTCGAAAGAATTTGCAATTTGGTACGAAGACATGTCTATGGGAGGCGCTTATTGTAAGGTATATATAAAAGAGAGCGTGGCACATGAACTTGAAATTTGGTATGCAAACATATCTATGGTGGGTGCTTATAGTAAGGTATATATAAATGAGTTTGTAAAAGGGGGCGTAGCACATAACATGGGCGTGGAAGTTCTTATCAGCCATAACTTCGGAATCACAAATCACATGATCCCTTTAATTCCTTCTGATATGCCTTTAGAATTTAAAAAACTTCAGTTTCCAGTTCACTTAGCTTTTGCAATGACAATAAAAAAGGATGCCTTAAAATAAAACCAACTCCTTATCGAAAATAAAATTTATGATAATTGCATTGGAAAATGCATCTATGTTAATAGATGCATTGAAGTACTAAAAACGTGCTGCGGAATAATATTAGAGTAAGAAATTAGATAGTTAAAATGTAGTTATTACAAAACAACTTTATATTTCAACTATTATCTATATAATTTATTAAAACTATTTTATTATAAACATATTATTGCTTTTGATTTCATAGCACCCCAGCTAAACAACTATTCTACGTTATTATGCTATCACGGCTATATTAAAATTCGAGAAGAAATGAAATATAACATCGTTACATACAAATTTTTCATATTTGTATAAAGACGTGCGGTGAAACCCTCGGGTAAAAGCTAGTATGCATATAAATTGATATCAGGAGGGCTGGCTGCTGAACAACGTACTTCATATGACTTGAAATTTGAACAGAATTTTAACTAATATATAGAAAACTAGCTTTTACCTGCGGGTTTCACCCCACGCCAGAAGGAATTACAGGGGTCATGTGACTTGTGGTTACGAAGCTATGGCAAAAAATTCCAAGCCTATGATAAGTGCTACGCCCCTTTTACAAACTCATATATATATACCTTACTATAAGCACCTACCATAGATATGCCTGCATACCAAATGTTATGTTTATGTGACTTATGGTTCCGAAGTTATAACTGGTAAAATATTCCACGCCTTTGGGATTTGCCGCCCCCTTCCACAGTCTTATTTATATATATACCTTACTATAAGCACCTACCGTAGATACCTGCATACCACATTTCAAGTTCATGTGACTTATGTTCCGAAGTTATGACTGACTAAAAATTCCACGCCTATGTTATCTGCCACGCCTCC
Organism: Rhagoletis zephyria; assembly: GCF_001687245.7. NCBI lineage: Eukaryota > Metazoa > Arthropoda > Insecta > Diptera > Tephritidae > Rhagoletis > Rhagoletis zephyria. The sequence goes on along the minus strand of NW_016177986.1, from coordinate 5,867 downwards.
TTTTACAAACTCATTTACAAGGGATGTCAATTTTCGGGGTTTTGTCGATCCCGGGATTTTCGGGATCTGAAAATACAATCCCGGGATCCCGGGATTGTCCCGAAATTCAGGTAAAAGTGCAAGACATCTGTGATCATCCTATTATAGTATTTTAAATCAGATTGATATAACAAAAAAAGTACAATTTATTGCAATTCATTTACATATTTATTAAGGCGATAAATCAGTACTTATTTTCAATCAACAAAAACAAACATAAAATTTGACAAACATATATGTATGTATGTACATATCCTCATTAATTTATAACATAGTTTTTGTACTACAAGTACAAATGCATATACGGTCACTCCCAGAAATATTTTGCATAGAGTTTTTTTTTTGCAATATTGAGAATATTTTTCATGGTCTTTTTTTTTATTTAAAAAAATATATACGTATGTGCAATTTTGAAGTTGCTAAAACATCCCGTTGACATTTTATATATTTTTTTTTTGCCACAAAAAATTCTTTATAAGGAAGAAAATGCCCAACATCGTCAGTAAAAAAAATTCAAAAATCAAGGGAGTTTTTAGCAACTTTAAAATTGCACTTTATTGTATTAAATTCAATGGGCTATAAAACTGCATAACAGAATTTTTTGTAAAAATTATGATTAAAAAGTTTGATATTTTTATGATAATTTGGTGAACTTAAACCAACTTCCTCTAGAGTGTGAAATTTTGATTTACATGATTTTTTTTTAATTAACAAAAAAATACCATGAAAAATATTTTGAATATTGCAAAAAAAATCGATGCAAAATATTTTTGTAAGTGACTGTATTTGGTACAGCAGTAACTGCCTATGGAAATATATAAAATTTTTTAAATCACTGTTTGAGATCAATTTAAGATATTATCAGTATATTTAAGTAATAATAAAAAAGTTAACACATTTCCCCGAAATCCCGGAATCCCGGGATTGACATCCCTATCATTTACATATACCTTAAGATAAGCATCTACTATAGATATGTTTGCATACCAAATTTCAAGTTCATGGGACTTACGGTTCCGAAGTTAGAGCTGATTAAATAATTCACGCCCATGGGAGGTGCCACGCCACCTTTTCCAATACCGCCAATTTTTTCCCATGAGTATGGAATTAATTTTATTTATCTCGACAGCAAGTTCCAATGCTCTACCACAAATATTTCAAGAGATATACAATATGAAAATTTTAGTAAGTATAGGAGGTGCCACGCCCTCTTTTCCAGCACTGCCCATTTTTCTCTATGCCTATAACCGTCCCGCGGAAAAATCAAATAAGTGTGCTAAGTTTCGTGCGATTCCGTGCCGCGGTTCAGAAGTTATAAGGTAATAAGCAAACAGACATTCACATTTATATATATATGTAGGTGAATTCAAGTTTGCCTGCCAATTCTTATGGTCTTAAAGTTATTCCAGCCTATGTTGAAAGTGCCATGTTGCAAGTATAAGTCAACATACATACATACAGACATGGTGTCTGTGCCCCGCAAACATATTCTGAGCGCTCAGAATATATGAGTCGGAAAGGAGGTAAAAAATATGAGTTTCAAAAACAAACATTTTTTTACTCTTATATGAATCTTTTAGGAGTCATATATGATCCAAGTTATGAGCCAGCACTTTGTGCCAGTATAAAAACAATAACGACTAGAAATTTATATCTAAACTTGTTTATACAGATATGAAAAATAATTAGGAAGGAAAAATAAACAAAATTTAGCTGCAGCAACTGCTATTACATGAATGCTGCAATATATGTACATGTATATAAATATGCAACAGTATTTGAAATGAATTCCTTGCTAACATGGCTCTAAAGTAAGTTCATTAAGAGAGTTGAAGAATAAAGCCAATAAAAGTCACATAACAGCATACAATGACACTCCGAAAGTAGGCATTTATGAGGCCAATAAGAGTCATTTAAGAGCTTCAAAAAGAGTCCAAAATGAGCCGTATATGAGGCCAATAAGAGTCCAATATGACTCATCATTTGATGTATGAATTTAAGCTCCATTTAGGTCGACCTTCGCAGGAAGGGAAACACCCTCATTTCGGACTCTTAAATGAGCTCATTATGAGCACAAAGGCTCCGAAATGGGACTCCTTAAAGACTCATTTATGACTCCAAATGTTTGCTGGGTGAGTGCGGGCGCGGGGTCGAAAACGTATATCGTTAAAATGCCATGGCGTATGAGTTATCTATCAACATCAATATTTAGTCCGGTTATGCTTCCAAGCTTGTGCTCATTCACCTCGGTTTGTTCTTTATTTGCAGATTTTTGCGAACAGTTGAAAATTCGTACAAACTTTTACGGAAATAAAAACAGTATTGCTTTTGTTTACGTAATTAACTAAATACAAAGAGAGAAATTTCTTAAAATTTTCAGCAGGCATTTCGGGAGGGGTTTGAACCCCCAAAACCCCTACCTGCGTTCGCCCCTGAATCCAAATAAAATAAAATAAATAATAAAAACAAAAAATTTTTTGGCAATCACTCCAACCGAGGATCGAACCTAGCAGCTAAAGGCTTGTTACATGCAACTCTCACCAACCGGTTACCGTGGACGCCAAACTCGCTTCTTTGTTTGATTACTTGTAAAAAGACAACAGCTGGCCGTTTTTACCAATGTTGTCATCGGAAATTCCCCTGATCCGAGTTAATTCACAAAAATTTCGTCAATTTTTCGGCTGCTTATACGCATTTGAAAGAGGTAAATGCATGAGTTAATGCAACGAAAGGCTGTTTATGCAAATAAGCGAGCCCGTTTGTCACCCGTATAACACTCGAAAATACTCTAGTCATTTCAGGCTGTCTGAAACCGGTTATGTACTTGTGTACATATACGGTATATACGTAGTTGTGCTAGGAAGAGGCTTTTCTATGTGTGTGTTTCAGACCGAATCATATCGTATTTTCGGCGCCTGAAAATGCTCTCTTCCCCTTCTCGCCCTTGAAAACCCGGTTTCAGACGGTCTGACGAGACTAGTGTGTCGGGGTTCAATAAGAGCATATCGATTGATTTACATAAAATATATATGTAGTATATTATATAGTAGATCTCTAACAACAATATATTGGTGACATACGAAGATACCAAGCGAATGCGAGAGCCTGGATTACATATACCGAGGGTGTTGGCGCGCAAGCGTTTCAGAAGCATATCAAAAGGGCCCTCATTAAGTAGTAGAAAGTTGTTGCAGTACGTAGACAAGAGTTGAGGCAATAGAATGATTCGCCTTAGGTTAGGTTAAGTTGGGCGGCAGTACAGAATTAGGACTCACTTAGACTCCTTAGGGTCCTTTGTGATACCGCATGAGAGTTTTTAAATTTCTCCATTCTCCTGTAAACCACTTGGTGCTTAGCAAAATGTGCAAAGGCTGCCGATGTTCACAGCTTTGAGGTCATCGAGGGGTCTGTAGTAGTCGTTCCAGGGTGCGCCCAGCCTATCTGCGTGTAATCCGATCAGACAATGTCCGGTGAGAACTCTAGTCACTATGCGATTGTCCAGCCTCTATCCCTTATGTCTGTATCAGGCAATGTCGTTCCATGATGCGCGAGTTCGTCAGCCTTGAAGTTTCCCTGAATGTCGCAATGGCCTGGTTTTTCGCCTTATCCAAAACTTCGTTTAGCCCCGAAAAGTTCTTCCAGTTTGAACAGAGCTTACCGTATTAGGGAATTGAAGATTCCCGTCGTATTTTAGTACTGTTAAACAGATTTGACGCGATTTGAAATGTGTAACAAAATTTATATACTAATTTCTTAGTACATTCGCCAGTTTTTGGGCAAAATTTTTTCCTTAAATTGAGTCCAATTGGAAAATTTGAATTTACATCCCTGTTTATGCTCGTTTCAAATGGGTGAGAATACACTTTTTTAATTGCAGGGGGAGCGTCAAATAAGGTTATGAATTTTCAACCCGGAACTTTAATGAAAAGTTGTATGTAGCATAGGGCTGCCAGACGTCCCGGTTTTCCCGGACATGTCCCGGTTTTAGACTATTTGTCCCGGTATCCCGGTCGAACCTTAAAATGTCCCGGGTTTCATTTTAGTGTCCCGGTTTTTGATTTGATTGCACAAATTTGAATAAAAGTTCAAAAATCGCTACACTAAGAGAAAAACGCGTTGTAATGTTCAGAAAAATGTTTTGAGTTCACTGAGGGAAATAACGCATAGTAGACATGAATATTTTCTATTTGATTATGACATGAATATTTTCGAAGATATACGCAAACGTCAAGCTGTGAAGTTCTACTTATTTGTGCCTTGATTGGTCTTTGTATTTTGCAAAGTTTATTGTGCTAATTTTGAGTAAAAGTTGCTATAAAAAGTGCCTACGAGCATTTTAGTGTGATAATAACCGAAGCTAAGTGAAAGTTTTGTGATTTTTGTGGTTTTTATTAAATTTAATTAAATTTCACTAGCTTACATCTAATCTTGCCGAGTCATTTGTTGTTATCATTGTTGTTGTTATTCCTTTGTAGTTAACTGAGATCGTTTCTATTTTTGCACATTTCTTTTTGCTCTTTTTGTTTACTTCGTTTAGTATTTCTTGTCACAGCTGTTTGCGCTGCGTTTATTAAGTGTCACATTACAGTGATACTCAAACTGTTCGCTACATATATTTTTAAGCTAAATACATCAGCTCCTGAATTGTTGTGTGTGTTGTGTTAAACTTATTTTGCTTGTCTTTTTATTAACATAAGTGTTATTAAATCTTTCAATATGAAGTGTGATCTTGATAACTGCCAAATTAAAAGCGAATCTGAACGCTACTTATCGTGCTGGCTCTGTGATGGTATTTGCCATCTAAAATGTGCTGGTTTGACAGCAAGAATTCTGGACGCTATTAATGATGGCAAAGGTCTTCGCTGGTCTTGCTTAAAGTGCAGGTCAACCGAAGTTGATCTCTTTAAGTTGTTTAGGCAAACCAGAAATGGGTTTTCTGAGGTAGGGAGAGAGTTGTCGGTACTGACCGAAAAATTTAAACATTACGAAAATGTATTTAAATCTTTTAAATGCTTAGATACCGTACAATCTATGAAGGACATTCATGTGTCAAAACGTAAGCGTCTTCATAGTCCGCCCAATGAAAGGACCGTTCCACGTCAGAACAATCTTCCGAATGACTTAATTAATCTTTCTTCTCCATGTCCACAGACAACGGAGTTATCTTCCTCAAAAGAACATATATCAAAGTCTGCTTCTAATAATAACGACCCTGCAGTATCTTCCCCGTCCCCCGTTGAAGTTGTGGCACCGCCATCTAATCTTCCTACGCTTGCTCTACCCTCAATTAGTAACTCAGTTACTCAACCCCGTCCACCGGTAATCGAGTCTGATACTAGGAGACTGGTTGTGGTTCCCCCAAAGAAGTCTATATTTGTATCTAGATTTTCGAGGGATACTTCCGAGGACGATATAAAGTTTTACATCTTGTCCAAAGTTAAAACTGTCAACTTAAGTATCAGAAAATTTAATTTTAAATATGAAAGAAATATTTCTTCATTTAAAATAGACGTAAATTTAGAAAATTTTGACATGCTGCTTAGTAGTTCTTTTTGGCCCTCCGGAGCTTTCGTTCGTGAATTTGAGTATAGGCCCAACAAAAATAATAATTTAGCAAATATTCCCCGTCAGAATACAGAACCAAAAAACTGATTACTAAATCTGCTTTAAGTATTTATTATCAAAACGTAAGAGGCATAAATACTAAATTAACGAATTTATATCTTAATGGCCTTGAATGCAATTATAATATAATTTCTTTGACTGAAACTTGGCTCAAACCTCACACTTTTAATTCAGAGATTCTTTCAAATAATTATCATATCTAC
>NW_016177985.1:0-8136 GCF_001687245.7 Rhagoletis zephyria | reverse complement strand
ACACCTGAAAAAGACTTGCGTGCCAAATGAACTTTTCTCTCAATGTTTAAACTGCTGGCAAATTTAAATAGGGATTAAAATTTAATAACTAATTAGTACAACTAAAGTAAAATCTCTGGACAATTACCGACAAAATACCTTTTTCGCAAAATCTATAAAGGACCCTTTTATTTCTCAAAAAAACCGAGGTAGCAGTTATTCGTCGTCACGCTGTACATACGTATGGAAGATAGAATAACTTTTGCAAATGGCATCGAATGTCAGTACAGTATATTTTGCTTAGCTGCACATCCTTCTTTGCACGAAAAACTTGTGCACTTAACCAAAAAAAGGCACTTAAGCGAATTTTCTTTACTACATCAATAAGGAAGGTATCCGGATCCCTATGAAACCACGTAATGGAGGAGGACGGTAATAATTTACAGAAACACGGTAATTTACAGAAACACGAACTAGAGCTGGGATACTATCGATAGTATCGATAGTTGAAAACTGTCGCCACTATCGATAGTTTTAGAAAACTATTCGTTTTAGAAAACTATCGATGTCGGTTTTAGCAAGACTTCACAATGTCTCTTCTTTACATCTCTACACATTACATTAATTTTTTTTTTATGCGAGAAAATTCACAACGCAGTGGGAAAAAAATTAAGTCATTGGGATTTTTAGCAACTATGAGCTTATACTGTGTTATAGTAAAATTTTATCCGCTATAAAACTGCTTACACAAAATTTTTATAGAAATTAGAATTAAAAAGCTTGAATTTTTAATTATTTTGTAGCTTTTTATGTTTGTCACAACTTTTATAAAAAATTAGTAGACACCAAATAAACAAAAAAATAGTCAAAACTGCTAAAAAATGTTGTGGTGCTATTATTTTGAGTAGTACTATATTAGTTTTCTTATAATATGGTAAAATGTTAATAATTTCCCTTCTCCGGATTTTGAATCCACCTCCGTATTTGATCTCAGTTGAACTTTTATAGGAATGAGTTGTCAATTTAAACGAATATCTTATTTTGTTTGTTTTGTAGTATTAGAAATGTATTTTTATACTTTCTTACTTACTTTCACTTATTTACACTTTAAAAGGGACAAACACAACCCGAATTTAATTTCGCCATATAAAAAATAAATTCAGATTTTGCCTGTCGCTATTCAAGAGGATGCAAGTGTATGTGTATAAGTTGTATAATTCAGAGGCATAAATTAATAAGTTTATTTTATTATTATAAGAAGTTTTTTTGATGCACTTAAATTCAAAAAAAAAATATATATACAATCACATAAATTTACAAAGTAATTTATAAATAATATAAATTTATTAATTATTTAATTTTCAAGCAATTGAGCGTTTCAATTCAATACTTTTCACGACGATATTACTATTGATACTATGGATGTTTTCAACTATCGTTTCGAAAACTATCGAGTATCGGTACTATCGATAGTATCCCTGCTCTAACACGAACACGCGATAAATCAGTAACTATAAAGCTGATTCACTCAAAATCTATGATTGCAATAACCACTGAGCAGAAAATTAGATTATTATAGATTTTTGGGTAATGGGCGGAAAAGCAATTCGTTGAAAGTTATTCAAGTCGGACTTAAGTTACACCCGCTTCCCGTATAACGTTATATTTCAGAAATATGAAAACTCCAATATATCAATGTTTCAGGACGCTAATTTACTCCAAGTAAATGCTTAAAACAATCTATTACTAATTAATAAGATTAAATGTCTAGGAATTGCACGTGGCACCGACAAGTTTATGACTACAAAGGTGTATCTGGGTATTCGCTTTATAGATTTTTACCAAACTTAGTTCAATTATTTTTTTAAGTCTAACTCAGTAAATTATCAAAAACATTTGAAATCAGGAAAAGAAAATTGAAACAACGTATTTGTTACCTACGCCGGGTATATAAATTTCGGTTTCGCCCGAATTGATACTTCTTTATTTTTATACCCAAGAGCAATTATGCTCAAGGGTATTATAACTTTGTTCACATAACGGTTGTTTGGAACAGGCAAAACGAATCGATATAGTTATAGACAAATGTATACATAAATGATCAGAATGAAAAGAGAAATCGATTAAGCGGTGACTGTCTGTCCGTCCGTCCGTTCGTCAGTCCGTCCGTCTGTGCACACGATAACACGAGTAAAAATTGAGATACCTCAACGAAACTTGGTATATGCGCTTCTTTCGGGCGTAGGACGGATGGTATTTAAAATGGGCAAAATCGGACAATAACCACAATTACCTCCCATATAACGGTAATTTTCAGAAATACGAAAACTGCGATATTTAGTAACTACTGCAGATTATTCACTCAAAATTGATATTTACAATAATTTTTAGGCGAAAAATAAGAATATTTTAAATTTTTGGAAAATGGGCGTAGCCACGCCCACTTATGGTTACATGTGTAACCGCTGCACCAGTTTCATCCAAACTTGGCATAGTTGTTGGCCTTGGTACAACATACCAAATGCCCGAAAATTTTTAAAATCGGACAATACCCAATAGCCCACGTCCCATATAACGGTATTTTAGAGAAATACGAAATATTCGATAAATCTGTAAATATTAAAGCTACTTTATTCGCAATTGATGCTTGCAACAATCCTTTACCAAGAAATATATTCATGATAAAATTTTGGAAAATGGGCATGGCACCGCCCACTTATGATCACATATATGTATGTATCTCGGTAACCGTTGTACCAATTTGTACCAAACTCGGTATGATTATTGTGCTTGCCACATAAAAGTAAACCATTGAAAATTATTGAAATCGGACTAAAATTATGGATGCTTTTCATATGACGGTAAATTTCAGAAATGCTTGAAACTTCAATATTTCGAAAATTGAAGACGCAAATTTACTCATAATTGATACTAAAATCAATCCCTTGAAAAGAAGTAATATTGTTTGGAATTTTGGAAAATAGGCGTGATATCGCCCACATATAACTATATTAGTTTATCTCATTATGTCTAACTGAACGTTCTTTCGAAGATGTCTAAAATAGGGGTAAACCACCCCGGCTTACCAGGTAGCGCTAGTTTTCGGACAATTAACGAAAACAAAAATTCTACTTTAATCTAGATAATATATGTGCAGAAGCTTAAGTTCCTATCTTTAATTTTGTAATTTATGAAAAAAAAAATTTAAAAAAACCCATACCCCCAACCTACCTCGGATGAAGGGCAACTATTTACGAAATTGTGTTGTAATATCTCAGATTTTACTCGAATTATCGTGTTCATGGACGGACCAACGGACGGGCAGATAGACATGACTTAGACGTTTTTTTTTCACTGTGAACATTTTGGTATATACAAATCGTCGTTTAAATTACAAAACCCCGTATAAACAAAATGTAGAACCGCGTATTAAGATATTGCGAAACCACGTATGTGAGGTTGCATAAATTATTTTCTAGAGAGTAGAAAAATTCATATTTCAAAATGGATCTCTTTTTATAAAGCAATCGCATTTCTGGCTAGTATATTTCAGGGCGAATGGATAAGGATTGAGCCAAGGAGCTTGTGTGAGCAGACTGACGGTACGCGGTTTTGTACTTTAATCGACGATATGTACATGTCGATAACTACATATGTACATATCTAGATTCATTTAGGCAGTTACAAACAAACGTTATGCAAACAAAGTTATAGTTAATATCTACCCTTGTGCACAATTGCGAACGGGTATAAAAGTAGTAATTCATTGACGAAGGGGGTATCTATCGCACGATTCCCTTCTCCCCGGGCTCCACTACTGATACATGTACATACAAATCACACAAGTATTCACTTATTTTATGTGTGACTTCGCAGAGGTTTGGTTTAGTTTTTTTTCTACAATGTGCGAAATCACATGCCGTGTATATAATAGAGCTCTACGCCGCCGAGTCATGCCGCCGCCGCCGATTTTGTTGTTTTTCACTCGCCGCCTCCGGGTCATGGAAACATCGGCGCGGCGGCGGCGTTAGGGATCTGAGGCGGCGTTCGGCACCTGATCATTAATGTAGAAAATTTTCATGATAAACTAACTGGAACATATCGTACAATTTCGTCCAAGAATGGCAGGAAGGGTACCAATTGACACGTTTTGAGCCTCTTAGTAATATTCCGATTCCAGATATTCCGGAAGGTTAATGTTGTTAACCACTTTACAGTTATTAATTGAAAACTTTTATGGAGTATAGTTCCTTTGTAGGAGCGAAAACGCACTAAGTCGCCAGTTTACACCTATAAAACTCTAGTAAAATATATTATTTAACTAAATTTAAATTAAAAAGCACAAATCTTTTACAACGATAAGTAGTTTATTTTGGTATTAAAAAAGCAAACAATGCTAAACAATTGTTATTTGGTATGTGGCTAATGGCCAGATGCGCCGGCGCGTTTTAAGACGCCGGCGTCGCCGTCGTCGCCGCCGCAACATCTATCGGCGTAAACTTCTAGTACATATGAACTGAAAGGTGTATTACACATGATAAGCTGGTATGTTTTAGATGAATTTTCATTTAGCTATTCGCTGTTCCGTTTGGAGCTGCTTATGGGATATTTAGGCTAAGATAATTAAAAACCGACAGTCCACTGATCACACTGACTATTGAGTGTATGAAGCTGCACAGTTACATATGCATTTATGCATGTGAGCTGGTTATAAAAATAGCAGCACAACTTTATGTAATAGGTAGCTTAAGATGAAATGATGAAAAAAAACAACGAAAAATGGGTTAAATGGGCGATAATGAGTCGCCGGGTGAGTTTGAAGTACTTATATATGTATATAGAAGAGACCACTGTTGCCAACTTAGTGCTTTTCGCACTAAATGTAGGTGCTTTTCTTAATTCAAACCCTGACATTTTAGAGTTCGGTGCTTGGTGCGATTTTTGGTGCTTTTTTTTAGTTTGGTTAATTGGAAGTTAAAGTTAGAGTAGTTAGAAGTTTCGTAAGGAACTTTACAAAAATTGAAACAAAATCATAGCACAATGACAACCATAACCGAAAGAGAATATGTTTGTCAAACAAATATGTGGCAGTGTGTGGCTTTCAGTCACTTCAGAATTACATGCAAAAACGTTCATGTTTCTAAGACCAGGAATCTATCTTTCGACCTTTAGTTTGAGCTGAATTTGTTATATTTTTTACGAATATTAAAAGAAACACCCGCATCTCCTAACAGGTAGCTTTTTGTTACACAAAAAGACTTTTTCCTCTATGCGCTAGTTGATGCGCTCAAATAAGACACTTTAAAAACGGAAAACAAATTTTGTTATGTTTCCGGTGTGAAGCGGTCGGAAAGAAAAATTCTTTACGTTCCTTTAGTTCATGAGATCATATGAGACGACAGTGTATGTAGATTTAAACTTCTACGTAGTTTATGAAACTTCATTTTTTGTTGTTACTTTCGTTTGATAGGAATTTTAGAAAAAATTAGTCAAAACGAAGAAGTATTAATAATTAGACAGCAGAAATTTAAGAGAAAAGGCAACGCTGGACACAGCTGCAAATTAGAAAATAAGAACAAAAATGTTTACGTCGCGTCGTTTGGACGAACATATTTTAATGTATGGAAAACAGAATAAATTCGAACGTCGACCAAGAAACATTAATTTTTATTAATTTCCATCGGCATGATAAAATTTTGTATGCATACAAAGTCCATTAAATCCTCCAATAAAAAATTGTGTGCATCTTTCGAGAAAACCCGCGATTTTTCTTGTGTTTTAGTGCTTTCTCAATATCAAAACTTGACAACACTGGAAGAGACTCATAGTGAAGCAAGCTTTTCTATTTCAATTCAAAAAAATGCCCTTTTTCGCTTTCAAGCTACATTAGTAAAAGTTTTATAATTTATTAAAACATTTTTGATATGAATACACCAAAAACACTAGTTTACATATTTAATCTAAAATTTTCGTCGCTAATATACTTATTTATAAACTCCAAAAGTCTCCATCTTCTGATGAACTTAGAAAATTGCTTTAGGTCGTATAGACTTTTAATGTTATGTTATGCCATGTTATGCTATGGTATAATGTTATTAGGCTCTTATTTATCCAAATTTTCAGGTAATAAAAAAAAAGATTCAATTTAAAAGTTCCTTGTTGTCGTGGTCGTTTTTTTTTTTAATTGCCTCTAGATAGATAATAAGAGCTGCAGAACTGAACCGCTCAGGAACAATTTACTACAAGAGCGTGCAATTGCAGGCTTATGCCGATGATATCGACATCACCGGTAACAAAAACCGCGAAGTCTGGTCTGCCTTTTCCAAGTTGGATAGGGAAGCAAAGTGAATGGGTCTGGTGGTAAACGAGGACAAGACGATTTATCTCCTGTCATCAAACAAACAGTTAGCACATTCGCGCCTTGGCACCCACGTCACTGTTGATAGTTACAATTTCGAGAAAGTAGAGAATTTCGTTTACTTGGCAACCAGCATTAAGACCGATAATAATGTCAGCATTGAAATCCAGCGCAGAATCACTCTTGCCAACAAGTGCTACTTTGGACTGAGTAGGCAATTCAGGAGTAAAGTCCTCTCTCGACGTACGAAAACCACACTCTACAAGTCACTCATCATGCCCGTGCTGGTATATGGCGCAGAAGCATGGACAATGACAACATCCGATGAGGCGGCTCTTGGAGTGTTTGAGAGAAAGATTTTGCTGAAGATTTACCGGCCTTTACGCGTTGGCGACGGCGAGTACCGCAGACGATGGAACGATGAGCTGTATGAGCTTTACAACGACGTGGACATAGTGCAGTGAATTAAAATACAGCGGCTCCGCTGGCTTGGCCATGTCGTTCGAATGGACACCGACGCTTCGGCTCTGAAAGCATTCAACTCGGAACCCGCTGGTGGTAGCAGAGGAAGAGGGAGGCCCCCACTGCGATGGAAAGGTCAGGTGGAGAAGGACTTGGCTTCACTTGGTGTTTCCAATTGGCGTCAGTTGGCACAGAGAAGAAACTACTGGCGTGCTTTGCTGATCTCGGAAATGCGATGCGATAGGCAATCGCCACAGCATATTACTTACGACGTATTTCTCCCCCCAGATATAGCCAAAATTCTGAAAAAGTGCACTGATTTAAATCTATTGGGGGTGAGAGAAAAGAGAAGAGTACACATGCGTCTGTACCGTCAAGTCGTTTCAAGTTTCTTGCTTAGCTTTTGACATTTTCGTTTCCACTTGAATTCAACAAAATTGAAGTGTGTAAAAGCAAATAAGAGGCACAAAGGGGAATTAACAAGAATTGCTTTTAAGTACTTGAATCATGTAAATCGGGTGTTATTGAACTGGCTATCATCTATGTCATCCGTTCCCGAAGGGTTACATGTGGGTCGCAAATCGATCCCAAAACTATCGGAAACAATTGAACAAACCATCAGAAAAGATAAGAAAAACATAAGATTAAAAACATCTTCATTCAATTCTGACATTGATGTGTTTTTTCAATTGGAACAGTCCCAAAAGCCTCATTAATATTGTAATATTACTTAAAAACAGCTATTTAACATATTGAAAGATTTTGATAAAAATTGTCTCAACTGCAACACACAGAAAATTTTACACACACAAAAAAAAAATAATATATTCGCGAAACAAGGGACCAAAAATAGTGAAAATACGCTTTTAGTTTTTCTCTCTGGCGTCAGGATTTTTCTTAAAGGTTTTTGAAATTTTAAAGATATGATAAATTCAATTTTTTTTTTTTAAGAAAACTCAAAGCAATGAGAAAAATAATGTGAATATTATACATATAAAAGTAAAAATTCTGTAGAATTAAAAAAATATCAATGACCCCGATTGACCGGTAAAACCCTGTGGAACAGCAAGATTATAGAAGAAGATTACTCACTCGGCAGAGTTTTGAAACGTTTTTTTCCTCCCCTATAAATTCTCTACAAATAGACAAAGCAACTTTTCACTCTAAGCTGGTGATATAAATGCCTACACTACGCTCTATCTTTATCCACCAAAAATTATCAGCATGATTACTTCTTTTAGAAATATGCCATTGCTACTCTGCAAAAATGCTATTGAACACTTTTATTGATTAATTGAGTAGTCCACTTGCAAAGTGCGCTATGTAAAATTTTTTCG
>NW_016177984.1:0-8137 GCF_001687245.7 Rhagoletis zephyria | reverse complement strand
CCATTGCATTACAGGTAATGTAGTGAAAAGTGAATAATTTTCTCTTGATGCGTATTGTATTGTTTTACTCCATCGATACAAAAAGTATGCGCTTACCAAAAACCAAAAGTTTTTGCTGGGTAGCTTGTTTTGTGCTAGCACATTTTTATACCCGAGCGCACTTGTGCACAAGGTTATAATAACTTTGTTCGCATAACGGTTGTTTGTAACAGCCGAAACGAATCGAGATGGATATGGACAAATGTATACATAAATGCTCAGAATAAAAAGAGAAATTATTAAGCCATGTCTTTCTGCCCGTGTACACGATAACTCGACCAAAACTTGAGATATCTTAACGAAATTCGGTATGTAGATTGCCCTTTATCCAAGGTAGGTTGGTATTGAAAATGGGCAAAATGGGACTGTAACCACGCCCAATTCCCATATAGCGGTATTTTCGAAAAATTAAAAAAACTACGATATTAAAGTAAATATTAGATGCAATTTGTTGAAAATTAGTACGTTAAGTAGAGTTGTGGTAAGAAATAATATTATTATGAAATTTTTGGAAAATGGGCGTGACCCCGCTTCGCCAATCCTTACCAAACTCGGTACGAGCTTTGGGTAGGGCCTAACTAAGAAATTTGTTGAAAAGCTTTGAAATCGGGCAATAAGCACGCCCGCCTGCCATATAACGGTAACTTACAGAAACACGCATAAAATGAGATTATTATAAATTTTAGGATAATGGGCGCTGCCCACTTATGACCACAAATGTGTATCTCGGTAACCGATTTATCAATTTCTACCAAACTCGGCGCACTTGATAACCTTGGTACGGGAAAGTAATTCTTTGAAAATTATTCAAATCGGACTAAAATTACTCCCGCTTCCCGTATAACGGTAAATTTCAGAAATACGAAAACTCCGATATTTCAATAACTAAGGATGCCAATTTACTCCAAGTTAATAGTTTCAACAATAAATAAGACTGCTATAGACTTTTACGAATTGGGAGTGGCACCGCCCACTTTATGACTACAAAGGTGTATCTCGGTAACTACTTAATCCATTTCTACTTAACTAGGTTCAATTATATTATTAAGTCTAACTCTGCATATTATCGAAAACGTTTGAAATCGGGTAAACATCTCTACTTATCATGCCAAGATAGTTCAGAGAAAGTTGAAACGACGATATCTGATACCTGCGCCGGGTATATGAAGTTCGGTTTCGCACGAACTTATACTTCTTTACTTGTTTCTTATATACGCTTGCTGCGTATTCCGAGTGAATATGTCACTTAGGGCCAGTTTGTCAGAGAAAGTTTAAATTTAGATCACGTAAACTGCGTTGATATTTAACAGCTGGCTGACAGGCCGGCATCTGATTGGCTAATCGTAGTAAGGGATGAAACGATACCATGAAGGAATCGATACTTTTACTTGGAAGTAGTATCGAAGAAAAGTATCGATGCCTGAGAAATAGCGGAGCTAAAATATCGGTACTCATTGTGTTTTCCCTATTAAGTTAAATTAATTTTTTCAAATCCCAAGTTAATCATCCTCTGGGAATCCTAAACTCCGAATTATAAAATTTAATAATGTAGAAACTGGTAATAAATAAAACTCCATTACATAGCAGAACTATATGTTTAATGATGATACACAGATACATAAACATTGGAAAAGATTTCAAGTTAATCATATTTAAGAAAGCATTTATTAATAAAATATTTCAGCGAAAAAAGTGTTCTTTTGTTACACTTCCCAAGCAAAGAATTGTTTCTAAATGTTTGCCAGTCAACCGATTTCTTGACGTGGATATTGTTGCTGCTGCTTTCGAAAGCAATCGTCCGCAAGGAACAGATGTTGCAACTATATGTGAATATGATCATGCTTGTTTATACAACAAAGCAACCGCAGTTTTCAGCTCCTCCCGTTCTTCTGATGGGTTCGACTTCGGGGATGATACTGGGCTGGTTAAAAAAAAACGTATTTTAAATATGCACTTCTTCATTAATGCTTCAACAAGTTTAATATCCAAGCGCATTTGATTTGACAGATTTCATCACCTTGCCACCACAAAGTTGGCACCAAAAACTTCCCAGTTTTCAACTTACAACTCATGCTACTGTCATATCGCTGTCAAACCTACACCAGCGATATGAAAAATGTTGCATTGCACACATGGAGCAGTTCGCGATTTCTCCTCTCTTTGTTGTTGTTATTGTTGTTATTGAATGAGAGATACTGCACGCTGACATTGTCAATTGACAGTTCAATTGCCTTTAATATTGCCACATTTACATGTTGCAGATATGTTTGTTTGTTTGGTTGCGTGACGCTGGTACCTGCCCACTCATGAGCATGTGGCTGCGAGTCAGAACTTGTTGGTAATAACAAGTTGAGCCTCTCGGTCGTGGCCAGGGCTGCCAACTATACTTACCTATGAAGTGCCATATTGAGGATAAAAAAGTGCCAAATAGAAAAATAAAAGTACCAAAAAATTGAGTTGAATTGAATATCTAAAAAAAGGTGTCATTCTTTGCAATTCTTCCCATTTAGCATGAAAATTAGAAGCACATTCCTAAAACAAAACTCCAGTGCCAAAGTAAGATAAACCAGTTGTATACTCTATAGAAATTAGAAAATTTTAGTTGAGAAAAAGAAGTACACGCAAAGCATTTTACAAAAATGTATTGAAATATTACTATTATTCGAAAGTGCTATTTTGGTACTTTGTGCCAAATTGAAAAAGGAAGTGCCATTTGAAGTAAATTAGGGCCAAAAATGGCACGGTTGGCAGGCAATGGCAAAGTTGGCAGGCCTGGTCGTGGTAGTGAAAAGAAGCATTAAAACTGAGGAATATAAGATTTTGTTAAGATTTATGCCAGTCATTGACGGTTGTCAGTAGTGTAAGCGCAGCAATTGCGTTGGTGCTTTCGAGTATGAGAAATTGCAACAATAAAAACAGAAATCAGAGTGAACAGAGCTACGTGGGCAAATTTTAATAGGCATTTTTTATGTATACAATTTTATTTCTGCGGTATCTTCGAAAGCTATTAAAGATAAATTCTAGTTTGAAAATGAATGCATTACTCTAACGTTTGCAGGTATCATATTAACTGTAGAAGAATATGACCTTGTACCAATTTTTTCCCACAATAAAAATTGTAAAAAGCAAGAAGTTTGTTCGCAAATGATGATCGCAGATGATTTTGAAGGTTCGTAAACTTTGGTACTTTCGACTTGAATCTTCTTGAGTTCGTCGTTAAGACTTAAGCTAGATCTATAGCTTTCGCTAAATCCAAAGTTACCTTGTAAAATTATCGAATCAATATTGATGTTAATGGAATGCAAACTTACAGAAAACTGCAACATTTTTTAACACTTAAGCTTTTTTCGGTTGTTTTCGTCCAAAGATTGTAGAAAAATTAAACAGTTCATGGAAGTCATCTACAGCTCCCTTTTTCGACACCAATCGAATAGCATGCAATTTTTTTTAAGCATGTCATTGAAGTTTCATTACTAAATTGTGTAGAGTTTTCTCCTAAACACCTTCAATTTAAGAAGATATAAACTATAAGGATGTGTGCTTTCAAGAATGACTGTTTAATCCAGGGCTTCAGAGCCAAGGATTTTTCATCGCTCCACTCCAGCTCCGCCCCGTTATTTTATTTCGCTCTGATCTCCGCTCCCAATAAACAACTTTTTTAACCGACTTCAAAAAAATTAGGAGTGTATCAACTCGTCGGAATAATTTTAACTGTTTTTTTTTTTATTTATCTTACCGCATAACTTTGAATCACGTGATCCCATACAAATTTGGTTTAGATCCGATCATTGGATCATTTACGTGTTATTTGTTTACTTACTTACATATCGAGCCCAAAAAAATATTAAGATTTACGTGAGCTGGACCGATTTGAAAATATCTCCAAAAATGTAGTTTTTTATGAATAAAAATAGTTTCTTACAGATTTTTTTTTGTAAAAATCCCCTCAAACGACAAAATGGTTTAAGCTTAAAAAATTTTCATAAAAATGTATTTAAAAAATTAAAAAAAAATTCTAAGGAATCGTGATAATGAGATTTTTGGTGCTATTTTTTGACTTTTTTCAAAGATTGGTATAAGAAAAACTTGAATAACTGAACCTCAACTCTTCCGGTTTACGCTTGTGAGGTATCATTGGAAAAGTATTTTCTCACCCCTTTTATTTATTTGCTAATAAACTCATTCAAACGATGAACGAGAAAGGTAGGGTGAACGAACCTAATTCAAAGTTGAGTTAAGATGTGCTGGTATTTGAAAAAAAAATTGGGGCACGAATGACTTTTTTTGCATAGGAATAAAAAAAAATGGGAAAAGACCTTTCTACTGAGATCCCATAAGTCTACATGAGAATAGTTTTGGCCCAGTTATTCAAGTTTTTCGCAAATCAATCTTTGAAAAAAGTAAAAAAAAACAGTATCTAAAATCTCTTTATTATGATTCCGTTGAAAATATGTTTAAATATTTTTATTCAGATTTTTTAAACTTAATCTGTTTTTTCACCTGAGGGGACTTTTTTCAAAAAGTTCTTTAAGAAACTATTTTTATTCATAAAAAACTTAATTTTTGGAGGTATTTTCAAACCGGTCCAGCTCACGTAGATCTTAATATTTTTCCGAAATATTTTGGTGGATGTCTAAGATATAATACATTTTGTAATCCCGGCAGGAAACCTGCATTTTTTGGTGATGCAGTCTAATGTACATACATATTCCTTTCTATATTAAGGTAACGATATGTATTTTGTCTTGTAAATAAAACGAGATCGTAACTCTTCGTTTTTTCATCGCCGCTCAAATCGACGTGTCGATTAAACTAGTTTACAGCAAAAATGTTCCATGGATGCCACTATCCAATTCCTATGTATACGTTTTTGGGGATACGTTTTCGAGATACATATTTGCAATTTACCATTATTCAGCTAAAAACAAACGGTGGGTCCACTTAATCACGCACATCTTACTAACCAATTTAACAATCTGGAAATGAGATACGGCAAATCAAAGCTATTGAAATTCTCCATAAAAAATGTATACATCACTTTCCGATAGGACTGACAGCTTCGGACAAACTAATTAATCATTTCAGTTTTTTTTACTTTTTATTAAAAAAAAATGGAAATAAGTCAAACTTTAACAGAATAAAAATTTAAAAAATAACAGGTTCTTCGCAAAATTTTTGCATTTGTGCAAAGGCTTGCCCTGTTACAAAAAAAAAAAATCAAGTTACAATTAAAAGAAAGCGAAAGACCCACACAGATGCCGTCCAGGATGATTTGATTTGAAGCTAGACGTTGAAAAGGGGATTTCCGAGAAAAGTTCCAAACAAAAGTTACGTATTTGTCAATTTTATTGTTGCGTATTAATATTTATTGCAATAGTGTTATTGAGATTTGTGCCACGATTTTCCATATTTAAATGAATCTCTGCACCGAAACCCCGAGCTAGTGAACCAAACTTCGAGAGAGTACTACATCTTTGTCGCCAAAAAACGAACCAATCTGGTAGTAACTAGAGCACCACCAGTTCAAAAGCAACGAAATGTGTTACTTTTACAAATGTATTTTCTTTTACTTTTTAAAACTAGATATCAGGTTTGCCGTTTTGGGCTTTTCCTACCAAAAATTTATAGTTTTTTTTCTCGTTGGTAAGTTTTTATAGGTTTCTTTGTTCATGGAACAGAAATAATCTCTAGCTTGTTAAAATTTATCACTTTTAAAAAACTCGCTACTTACTGGTAAAGGCATAATTTTACCAATTACCTTCGGCAATTCTCTGAACTCCCTATACGCTATAAAAAGTTTTATCCAATACGTACCTAAAGGGATATTAAGTGATTGATTTGATAGATGTAAAGGCAGATTTATAAATCAGATATTTTTCTTTGAAATGCTGTTGCGAATCGATAATAGTTTCAACAATGACAAGGTTGTTAAAATATTTTAAGTGACACTAGTTCGAAAAAGTTATATTTCCAGTAAATCGGAGAATCTTGAACCCGAAGAACCCGCAGCGCGCAGATTTTGTCCCAAGCCCGGAGGCTCATAGGTCTGGACATTTAGCAAGCCTAACCGTGAGGCTCATTTTTACTTTACTAATGTACATATATATCGTTACCTAAAGGTGAATGGGTGCTTAGTCAATTTTTTGAATATGCTCAGGAGAGACGAAAAATCGATGTAGTTTCGCGTTATCTGCCCTGCATCAAATGCAAAATTTTGAAAAAAGTGGAATTGGCACCTTTTCAGCTTTAGGTAGCGATATATATATGTACTTCATAATATATGTATGCCAATGAGCGATATATAAAAATCTACGACGGAATTTTATTTTCCGCTACAATTTTTGACGCCATTTACTCCGAACGATTTACTAAAGCTGTAAACTATACTTTTATACTATACTATACTTTTTTCAATTTATTCGGTTTACTCGAAATTTTGAGGTGTTAGAAGCAAAGAACCTCAGATTCGGATTCAGCGAGTCGAAATACATGTCGGTAGGTGGGTCTTGTTAAAAGCACACACCACTTTTTTTCTGTGCTAGTTATATTTATATAATAGCTATTTTTCTGATCTTTTTGTTTACTGGAAATCTTATTTTAAGTATGGGAGGTTCCGTAGGAAACTGAACCTCAGTGCAAAATTAGTTTCTTTATAAAACTAACAAGCGTGTGTGTAAGGCATTGGTAAAAATCTTGAATCAACCAAAAAATTACAAATTAAAGCTTTAAATACATTTTTATTACCTTTTTTACGTTTTGAAATCAAGTTCTAAGTAAATTTTTTGAGTGAGTTTTAAGTAGGTTGTATTGAAGTTACTGTAAAATAATTTGCGATTCGTAATTCAAGTGTTTGGTAAGAAAAATATATCTTATTTTATAAAATTGTGTTATATATTAAATTGTGCGCGTGCTTTATCTTAATTATGGGTTATTGTTAGGCAGTATTAGTCTTGTCCCACCCGTGACAAAAAAGCTAAAGGTTGTTATATTTAATTACAGAAGGTGAACTTGTGTTTCGTGTTTATTACATAATGTTATAACTTCATTACAAATGTTTACCACAATTACATTTTCGTTTCCACATAGTTAGAGAAGAATAATTCAACAGTGAAATATGTCCCACCCGTGACAGCATAAAAACCAGCAAAAATAAATATAGTTAATGCTGTCAAACGGCTTTTTTTCATTAAAAGAAATTATTTTAAAGAACCCATTTTGAATGGGGTTTAAACCAGCTCTTGGTAGGAAAGAAAGTTTTTCAGTAGTAACCCTGCTAGATATCGCTAGCTAAGAGTGAAAAGTTTCTAAGTCCACTTTTTTTAAATATACATAGGTATGTGCCTAATTTATTTCAAACCGAACCAGTTCAGCACTAGTGCGTTTCCCCACAGGAGTGTTATAAAATTTGATCACTTGCATAAGTAGCTACCCTCGTATATGCAAGGTTTGTATGTGTATGTTTTTTATTATGTATGACTATGTGCACTGGCAATAGCTAATATCCTCAAGGACCTAAATTGCCATAATAATAGTTTTTACATAATTAGCAATTTAATTACGTAAGGTAAACGGGTAAGGGAAGAATTATGTACATGCATACATATCGTCGTTTAAAGTACAAAACCGCGTATCGTCATTCTGCAAAACCGCATAACTGACATTGGCTGTCACAAATTGGATTTGCTCACACTAGCTCTTGATTCAATCCTTATCCATTCGTCCTGAAATATACTAACCAGAAATGCGATTGCTTTATAAAAAGAGAACCATTTTGAAATATGAGTGTTTTTACGCTCTAGAAAATAATTTCAACAAGTTCACATACGCGGTTTTGCATTTTGCTGATACGCGGTATTGCATTTTTTTGATACGCGGTTTTGCACTTTAAACGACGATATGTATGTCTATACAAATTAGTTGCTCGATAGAAATTTCGTCAGCAAGATATCCAAGAACCAATTGATAGATTTATAAGCAGGCCCCTACACTTCCGTACAGAACATATTATTGTCCTATGACTTGGTTTGAGAGTTTACTCTGTAGGAAACCTTTGCAGTATCGAAAATGGATTTTATTAAGGGGAGAGTGCTGTAAGATA
>NW_016177983.1:342-8137 GCF_001687245.7 Rhagoletis zephyria | reverse complement strand
AAAAGTGGCTCCACTTAATCACGTATATCTTACGAACCAATTTAACAATCTAAAATGAGATACGTCAAATGAAAACTAATAAAATTCTCCATAAACTAAATATACATCACTTTCGGACAAATTAATTAATCATTCAATTTGTTTTATTTTTTAATGACTTTAACAGAAGAAAAATTGAAAAAATAACAGGTTCTGTGCCAATTAGCAATTGTGCTAAATCTGGTTCTGTTACAAAAAAATTACGTTGCTAATGAAGGAAATCGATGGATAAATAAAGAAGTAATGAGTAGTCAAATGAAAATGCGCAAAAAATTTTTGTATGGAATATGAGCAGAAAAGCGTGTTAAGCAGGCGTACGTGACGTATGAGTGGTACCTCAGAGGTGGTCCCATTCTAATTTGGTTCAGATCCGATCCTTGGATCGTTAAGAATTTAACGGTACTCTCAATGTTCTGTATGAGAACTGAAGTCGATTTTGTTTTTTGTTTAAAAATTACTTGTTTTTTTTCAAAAATCGAAATAAAAGATTCCGATCTTTACTTTTTCTATAGCTAGAAGATGTAGGAAGACCGAGGGAACAAAGTTTTTCTTCATAAAGTCAAAGTCGGCATTTGTAAAGTATAACTTTTGTTTAGTAAAATATTTGGTCGTTTGCACTGATTTTTTCTCTAGTTGGACAAGTAAATATTATACATATTTCATATGAACCTACTACAGAATAAATCAAAACAAAAGTTATTAGAAATCACATTACTCAGTTGATTCAAACATTGATTTATAAGGCTCAACAATACAAATAAAAGATTTTAATGTTCAAAAAAGTGAATTTTTTCCGCAAAAATCCCACTGTGCAGTGCGAAAAAAATAAGAAGAAATTACATAAATCATATCCTTAGTAAGAGAAAATAAGCAATTCAATTTGGGATTTCGCAGAATTCCTCTTAGCATGCAATTTCTTAAAATTGACCTTTATTCGAGATCTACAACAGTCAAATTGCTCAACTACGAAAGAACCAATATTCCTCTTCTTGACCTTCTTTTATGAAATTTCTTTCATCTTTAATTAATTTCGTGCTTCTCTTAATCCATTTATTAAACAATTTTATATGCAGCATATTTAAACAATTGTTTTTCTTTTTACAACAACAACCACAATGCTCATACATCAACGCTGTTTGCACATCGGTAATCAAGGAAAAAAGTTATNAGGTGGCGGCACTTATTCTGATTACGTTGTACATTTTTTTTTTCAGTTGATAACACTTAATAAAAAATAAAATAAAAAAACTGAGTAATGGCAATTAAAGCAGCAATATGCAAAAAATAAAACACAGATGAGTATGAAATTCAGCATAATGCGGCTCCACATAAATACATATACTCAACTAACAGGATTATGGTAATTTTTAATGAGCTTACTTTTATTAAACAATTTAGAAGTACTTACTTGCAATTTTGTCAAATAATAATAGACTTAAACATAAATATTAACATGTACTAGCTGGTTTTGCATGACCCCGCTACGTTTACACTTTTCTTACCTTAAGCAAGCGTCTACAGATATGGGTGATCATAAAGCTAAATTTCATCTCTAAGCAACAGATGATTTTTATGAGTAGGTGGTAGATAATCACTATTTGTGCCTGATAGGTATTTTCATGCTAAATTCACATACCAATGGTGTAAAACACCTTACGTGGGTGAAAAGTGAAAAAATCGAAACGCGGCAAGTAAACTTATTTATCAGAATCATGCCGCCCTAAATGCCTCCTGAAAGCCTTTGGGAAACCCTGGAGAGGATTTTCTCCAACTACCTGCATCACTTCACAGAAACTGATGCTTGAATATCGCACCACTTCCCGTTACACCACTGTTCCAGTCGGACTTTTGCAGACACAGGGCTGGCTTCAAGTACGCGCATATTCGTCCTCTCAGCTCTTATAAGTCCACTGATTAGCTCAGCTATCAGCTCAAAGCGTGCGCCTAAGCCTAACAAGCCTTGTCACTTCGCGCACTTATTATTTCTCTTCGATAATTTCATTTGCGGGTATTTAACCAGAGATATGGGACCATTACAGAGAACTGAAGAGGGAAGTGAGATGTATTTGCCGCAATAAGAAGAGATAGGCTGAAATTCGTGAGCACGAAGAGATTGAAACGCTGGCCGACAGAAAAAGCGTCCGAAAATTTGACCAGAAAGTTAGGCGCCTTACAGAAAGTTTCAAGACCAAAGCAAACTCTTGTAAGAACAACCATGGCGATCTAGTTACCGATGTGAACACTTTTCCACCCTACTGAATGGCAATTACGCGGCTGCTAGAGCTAACAGCCTGCATGCTGAGCTATTCAAGTGCGGCGGCGAGGAGCTAATAAGGTGCATGCATCAACTCTTATGCAGACTACCAAACCACAAGAAAGGACAAGACGAGGTATCTCCTATCATCAAACAAACAGCAATCCCGCCCTGACACCCACGCCACTGTTGACAGTTATAATTTCAAGAACGTAAAGAATTTCGTTTACTTCGGGACCAGCATTAACACCGGTTATATGTCAGCATCGAAACCCAATGCCGAATCACTCTTGCCACCAAGTGCTATTTAGAACTGAGTAGGCAAATCGGGAGTAAAGTCCTCTCGACGTACCTGTGCTGGCATATGGCGCAGAAGCATGGACAATAAAAAAAAAACATCCGTTGAGGCGTTTCTTTGAGTATTCGGGAGAAAGATTTTTCGCATTGGCGACAACTAGTACCGCAGACGATGGAACTATGAGCCGAATGAGCTTCACAACGACATTGACATTGATCAGTGAATTAAAATATAGCTGCTCCGCATGATTGACCATGTCGTTTGAATGGGCACCGATGCTCCAGCTCTGAAAGTATTCAACTTGCAACCCGCTGGTGGTAGCAGAAGAAGAGCGAAGCCACCACTGCGATGAAAAGACCAAGAGGATAAAGACTTGGCTTCACTTGGCATTTCCTATTCTCGTCAGTTGGCTCAGAACAAAAAGCGACTGGCGTGCTTTGTTGAACTCGATCAAAACCTCTTAATCGGCACCAAAGAAGAAGAAGAACCCAGAGATACGAAAGTGAATTGGGAAAGAAAAGGAAAATACTGAACGGGGTTGGGGTAGAAAAATTTTGCATTTTTGTACCTTTACTGCTTGTATTCAAATACAGCAATGATAAGCTAAGACTACTACTATGTAGTAACAAGAGCTGTGGTTTATTTGGATTTAGGAGTTGATTACTTAAATGTCCATCAATCCAGAGGCAGACTACATGTGACCACAAGTGGCCATACACTTTTTTCAGCTGACGACCTAGATATCTTTAAGAGTGCCTACAATATCGCTATGGTATAAATAATAAATATAATAATATGGTCTGACAGCGAAATGAGCAGAATAGCGAAGTAGTATTGTGACGAGATCGAAAGAAAGGTCACGCCATACTTCCGCCAGACTATTAAAATATATTATCATATACTTTCCTCTTGTATGGCGGCTGCACACTACGATTCGAGAGCTCATATTTGAACGACTTCTGCGGATGTGTAGGTATGATGCCACTGGAGTTTGCAGTGTTGAAGAGCCTGGATTAGTGTATAACCCAAAACAGACGGCACGCGTCTAATAAATGTAAGTTCCTGCGGCTACACCTTAAACGACCATTAGCATTGGTACTCGAATTTATTAATCATAAATATAATTGTTTAAAATTGTTTGAGGAATTTGATGAATTTGTTGTATAAATATGTATCTGTTTTATATTAAGCGCTGTAAATATGGCATTGGTATGCATGCCAATGTTTATGAAGCCACATGCATACATACACTTGTATATACTTGTTTGCTTTTATATATGAATAGCCAGTTATTTTTATTTATAACACCGCGTATGACCAAACCCTTTATAAAGTTTTTTTTAGCATTGACGTTGTCATTTCTTAACACTTCCACCAGCAAAAGCGCTACACTTCAAAGGCATTTTACGCATTTACACATGCTAAGGCTCTATGCACATTGTTCGTCCAATCACAGTTGCTTCATCGTCACAATCATGGTGCAACGATTACATGATGTCTACACTTTCGCACACTCGGTCGTGATATTTCAATTCATTTGGTGGCTAAAAATTCGCTTAGAGCAGGTATTTTCTCTTTTTTTGGTTGATATTTTCGCGAAATTTTTACAAAAATCTGCAATTTTAAAATTATGAACTGTGCTGCAACAATTCTAGACGCACGCACACAGATACTCTTTACAATTTCGCCATATTTGACAGTTAAAAACTTTAAAATTTAATGATTTTTAAGGCAATTATCCACTTTTTAATAATTTCCACAGAATTTATGCAAGAAAAACAAATTTGTATGCAATTTTTATGCAAATATTAACTCTTTCACTAATTTTCCCCATAAAATGTAAACAAACAATGCGTGTATAATAATTAGCAAGCGACAGTAGGGTACTTATCTGTTTCTGCATCTTCTATGATTTGCCGATAACTATCCAATGCGACAAGTGTGCAGAGCTCCACTGAAATGCATGGCCTCGGCTCAAAATTTCAGAGCAAGACGATAACGCAACCATGATTGGACGACAAGTGTTCCGATAGCCTAAGTAAGCGCTTTGCTATCGTACATACTCGTACTAAGTTATCGATAAATTTTGCGTAACTTACCAACTTCGTCACTGACGTTTTGCTGTCGTTATTCTTCTATTCTGTTGTACTGGTGAGTTTTTGCTGCTGCTTGTTTTTCCCCCCTATTAATGTTTTCACTCCACTACACTTCTCGACCTGTGGGCCTACAAATTGCATAATACGACAACTTTGACGGCTTCATTTGCAGAGTCAGGTCATCAACAGCATTAAACAATCCAACTACGGATAGCAGTGTGCTGTGTGACAAAGAATTGATGGCTGAACGCAGGTGATTGACTGACTGACGATGGCTGAGATGGTTGGTGGCTTCACTGTGCGCAATCAATTTACAGATCTGTCAATTGATACAAGTTGCGAATAGTGTGCAGAGGGAAGCGCAGAAAAAATGTGTAGTAAAAAAATTCCAAAAAAATACCAGCATAAATACGCACACGCATACTACTCAAGAGCAAATACATACTTCATAAGCGTATTAACAACAACAAATTGCTGGTTTCCGTTTTTAACTACTTTTTATGTTACACATACGCGCGTACCTAACTGAATATTTAATACTTGATTTGTTTTTTAACTTTTTTCTTTTGTTGTTGCTTGCTTTATCTACCGTTGATTGTGTACACACACTTTTTTGTTTCTTTATTTTTTATTTCTGGTGTTTTTTTTTCTATTTCCATGAAAATAAATTACTTGCGGTCAAATGTGTGGGATAAGATGGTGTAAAGGTGCGAGGAGTAGGCATGCGCGCAATTTAATGACTATCACGTGAAAATGTCACATTGTTTGAAGAGCAGCGGTAAAAAAAAAACGTTGAATATGGATACTGATTAGATTGGTATTGTACAAATGGGCAAACTCTGGAATTGGCATTTTTATTGTTAAATTATTTCTGTACTTGACATGAATGATTTAAGATTGTTATTTTTTTAAATTTTTTATATATTTTTTAATTAGTTTTAGATTAAGTTAAATTAACTTAAGTTAAGTAAATTAAGATTAGTTCAGCTTATTGTTATTTAATTTATATTTGCGGCCGCAGTGGTGTAGTGGTAAGCAGTGCGCGCTTCCACTCCGCACGGCCTGGATTCAAGCCCTGGTCAAAGGAATATCGCGAAAAAATTTATAGAAAACGTTTTTTCTTAACAGTGGTCGCCCCTCAGCAGGCAATGACAAAACTACGAGTGTATTTCTGCTATGAAAATCAGCTTCTCACAAAAATACAATCGCCTTTCGGAGTCGGCGCAAAACTGTAGGCCCCTCCCTTTGTGTGACAACATCAAGACGCACGCCGCAATTCGGAGAAGCTCGGCTAAAGACTAACATATGTGTAAGCGTCGATCTATTATTATATTATTGGATTTGTTTTGTTTTATCTTTATTTTTTTCATTTAATTTATATATTGTCTAATTTTTATTTGTTTTTATTTTTACTTGTTTTTAATTTTATTAATTGTTTATTTGTATAATTTTTGACGTGAACCGGTTTTGATCCGGTTTAACCACTTTTTTTGCAAATTAACTAAACCACAAACCAAACCGAAAGTTTCCACAAAAGTTTGATCCAAACTGAAAACAAGACCACTTCTCATAAAGTTTTAATGTTCGTTTGCACTAATTTTTAATATACAAATATTTTAATCTTTTTTATTTTTTCTTGTGTTAAATAATAATTTTAATACCATATTTGCTATATATAGCATATGAAATAAATAGCATATCGTAGTTTAAAGTACAATAACGCGTCTCAACAAAATGCAAAACCGCGTATGTGAGGTTGCATAAAATATTTTCTAGAGAGTAGAAACATTCATATATCGAAATGGTTTTTTTTTATAAAGCAATCGCATTTCTGGCTAGTATATTTAAGGACGAATGGATAAGGATTGAGCTAAGAGCTTGTGTGAGCAAATCCAATTTTTGGCAAAAAATTTGAGTTACGCGGTATTGCAGAACGACGATACGCGGTTTTGTACTTTAAACGACGATAAGTATTTTTTTATATATTTTTTTATTGCTATTGAAAGAGATAACACAAATACACATATTCAGAGTAGTNCTAAGAGCTTGTGTGAGCAAATCCAATTTTTGGCAAAAAATTTGAGTTACACGGTATTGCAGAACGACGATACGCGGTTTTGTACTTTAAACGACGATAAGTATTCTTTTATATATTTTTTATTGCTATAGAAAGAGATAACACAAATACACATATACAGAGTAGTTTTTTTTTAATTTCCGAACCGTTGAACCAGACCGAAACCTTGGTTCAAAAACAAAACAAAAAACGTGTTGACGAACGAATCCAAAAGTCCAAAAACTATTCGAACCGCAGAACGAATCGACCAAATTTTTCATCCGGTTCACGTCCCTGTTTTTATCACATATTTTCTTTTATTGCACTTTATTTTAATTCTTAATATTTCATTTTTTTAATTTTTTCACTTATTAGAGTTATTTTACTTTCTATATTATTTTTATTTTTTTATTTATTTTGANAGAACGAATCGACCAAATTTTTCATCCGGTTCACGTCCCTGTTTTTATCATATATTTTTTTAATTTTTTCACTTGTTAGAGTTATTTTACTTTCTATATTATTTTTATTTTTTTATTTATTTTGATTTTTTTTTTACTTACGTGTTTATTTTATTTGTTTTTTTTCTTTTTTTTATTTTTTCTCACTTTTTATTTCAGTATTTCCATCTATTTTACTTTGTTTTATTCCATTGTACTTAATTTGATATTGTCTTAATTTGGCTTATTTTATTAACTGTCTTCAAAAAAAAGGAGGAAGATTATCAATTCATCAGATTTTTTTTAAGCTGTTTTCGACTTATTTGGTTTAGTTCCGATCATTGGATCATGAAGAAATTAACGGTACTCGTAAAGTTTTATTTGAGCTGTGAAATCGGTTGTATTTTTTGCCCAAAAATTACTTGTTGTGTGAAATACATACTTAATTAATTTTACCTAATTATACCTTTCATGAGCATGAAATGGTATTATAACTTTGGTCCGATGTTTGTAAGTACCAGAACAAAAAGAGATAGACCCATGAAAATGTATACTTATATGATCAGAACGTCGAGCTGAGTTGATTTAGCCATGTCCGTCTGTCCGTCTGTC
>NW_016177983.1:0-108 GCF_001687245.7 Rhagoletis zephyria | reverse complement strand
TCAGATATGAGGTCTTTTATCATAACTCCTCCATTTATGCAGCTAGGAAGTTGAAATTTCGCACAATTTCCACTCATTATTAACAGAATACTTACAGTGAAAATAACA
>NW_016177982.1:0-8137 GCF_001687245.7 Rhagoletis zephyria | reverse complement strand
TCACAGCCCAAGTGCACGAGCTTTCGTAAATTTTAGATGAAGCCACACTAAAGCCCAAAGCTCTCTCATCCTTTTACGAGGCACATACAATTTGAATTGCATTCTATAGCTTCTATTATTTAGCTGAGTTGCAACTACTTATTCATTTAGTCAGTCAACGATAGGAAGCAATTAATAATTCAAAAAATTATCTCTGCTTTAGAGTAGCATTGTTGGTAAGTGCATCAGCAGAGTGCCTCTACAGCACTAGGAGAGGTTGAGGTTAAGCTGTCAATTAGCGCTGAATGTTAAATACTTATGCCTGACAGATATGATAATGCAAAATCTTCAGATAATTATGTGAATAATTCGAGTAATAATTAAGGATAAGACGCTCTCAACGTTAGCAACAACAATAACAAAAAAAAATGAGTTTGACTGAAAGTCAAAGAGGGTAAGTAGTCAATGTAATTTTGTGAGTTTAAGGGATTGCAACGAACAGGCTAATAATGATTGTGACCGGTTTAAAATTTAGTATGGAATTTTTGTTTTAGATTATTTGTAAATACATAGTACATACATATTTCTTTAGTCAAGTCCAAATTCCACACATTTGCTGTAAATTAAATTTTTTTTCTTCGGCAAAATTTTCATTCCTGCATTTTAAATCTTCTAACGCATTTCTTCACAATTTTCCAAATGAAATTTTCAACTCATATCTGATTATTTCAGCTGGATTTTATGTTTTTCGTTGTTTTAATTTTATATATATAATATAGATCGTGTTCAGGCAGCTTCTGCAATTCACTTCCGAGTGAATTTCAACCCCTACCAATTTGAATTCAAAGCGGATTTTATTGAAATTCACTCGGAAGTGAATTTCAGAACCTGCCTCGTTATCTTTTCATCCTGTATATTTTTTGTTAAATTTTTTTTTCAAAATCTTTTTTACGATTTTAATTTCCAATAAGAGAAAGGTTTAGTCGAGCGGATTTTGTAGTCAACAAAAACTAGAAAATTATACAAATATAAAAATTATACAAAAAACAAACATACATACAAAAAATTTAAATTATGCAAAAAATATATATATCTATTATACAACAAATAAAATATATACAAAAATAAATAATTATCTAATAAATGAAAATTAAACAAAAAATAACAATTATACAAATAAAAGTTATGCAGAAAATAAAAATCATACCATCAATTAAAACTATACAAAAAATAAAAAATTTAAAAAGAACCCTTTATAAAACAATATAGAAATTATAAAAAGTATAACAAATAAAAACTATAAAAAAGTAGGTTATAGAAATTTTAAATTTGAATAAAAATAAGAATAAAAATAAATAGGTCGGTCACTCTTGATATGCCGATTGACCTAACCTTAATTCATAAAAAGTTGTCTATATAAAATGCTTGAATTAAGGAGGTAAACGCAGTGCCCTTCTTGCATAGCTTTGACTTATTTTTCTCTCTTTACCTTGCAAATAGCGTTGTTCATGTCCACTATTGTATTGAAAAAAATTTTCATATCTTCAACTTTTTTATTTTATTCAAAAAGGGCATAGCTCCCTTCGACCTTTTTCGCCATTTTTGAGCAATAATATGGAAATAAGATTTTTTTAATATGTATATAAAGTGGAATGAGAATATGAATATGAATATTAATTGATCAACAATAACAAAAAAGTTATCACGCATCCAAACCTTTAAACTCTAATATCTCAGAAAGCAGTTTAACAGAAGTGTTCTTATTGCATCTAACTCCTCAATTGCAATGTTGATCATACGCCATGTATGCCGCACACAATAAATTGTAAACTTGAGAGTTACGACGCAAATCGTTTCCGCTGCTTTAAAAACGATATTCCAATTATATTCACAATAAGTAGTTTGTAAAAGTCTGCCTACTGTATGTATGTAAGAGCATAGGTAGCGCAAATAACTACTCAATTTGCTTGTAAAAAGGTAAGTGTGTGTGTAAGCTTGCTCAAGTACATATACATATACACACCAACAAACCCACAGGTAAAATTTTGCTTGCAGATTACATTTGAATTTTATTCTTCAGACGGTTTTTCGATGACTTTTGTTATATTAAAAAGCCTCCTAATTAAGTAAATACAATGCTGCCGCTCTGAGCGTTTTCCAGGCAAGGACTTATCAAGAATACAAAAGTATAAAAATAAATTTTGTTTTAAGTACCAACTTTTACGTATATAATTAGTTAATAAGATTAGAGGAAAACATTCATTTAATTTTCATCCGCTTGAATCAATGCTCTTGC
Source organism: Rhagoletis zephyria (assembly GCF_001687245.7). Lineage (NCBI taxonomy): Eukaryota > Metazoa > Arthropoda > Insecta > Diptera > Tephritidae > Rhagoletis > Rhagoletis zephyria. The sequence continues at coordinate 5,862 of NW_016177982.1, read as the reverse complement.
ATCTGGGTTGCACATCAAAGAAATTTAAGAACTTTTTGACAAATTTTCTTATGTTAAATACAAGAAAACTGATTACATAACCCTTCATGGGGGCCCTCCAGTTCCTCAAATTCCACAACGTTTGTTATAAAATATTTAAATTCATTTTAATATTCAGTTTTGCTAAAAACAAAGTTAAATTTCAAAAGAAAATTTCGAATGAATCACAACTTTGATGAGTATAACCGTAGGCAGCGGGCGAAATGGAAATGCGAAAATGTAACATGAGCAGGAGTGGCCACACAATTGCGCAAAATACGCAAAGCGTTAAGAATGATTGCGAAAAGCAGGGTAAAATAGCGAAGAATTGAAAAGTGGTGGTGGAGGAAGAGCGGATAAATATTGAAAACAGTTGGTAAGTAAAAACTTGTTTTGAATGGCACTGTTTGTGCACTAGCAAGTAAAGAGAATAAGAATAAGAATAAGAATAAATACAGCGCCTGGTTTCCAGGAGAAACAGTACCTTGTAGTACATGGAAATACATACATATGTACATGTAGTAAGTACATATGTATGTATGTATACAAAAGCTGTTGTAATGTTGCAAATTTTATAAAGCTGCAGATAACTCGTAATTAGTAAGTCCAATTTAAAATGAAAACTTTTTCTCACGAAAACCTTTTCAACCACCTTTAAAAGGGGCCATTAAAAAGTTGGGAAAAAGCTACTAGCATAGGGCTGCCATTAGCCTGAACCCATCAACCAGGCCACCTATCATCCAAATAAAAACGAAGATACAAGTAAATATGGTATTATTATATTCCTTATAAATATATTTGCTTTGGTCCTGGCGTTGCATTGAAGTAATTTTGAAGTAATTTCTGATATTAATAAGAAATGTAGTTTTATGGCACAATCCGTACGTACAGCTGAATGATTGACGATGATTTGGTTGTGATCTAAATTGCAAAAAAGTTTGGCGCCCTTAACGTGGTTTGAATGCTTGCCTTGCCACCATTAGCAAATTTCCACATATCCTATAATGCGCTTCATGATAATTTTTTTGTATATGTATGCATAAACAGAAGATAATTTGGATAGGCTATTTTAATTGAAGCCATTCTAAAAGACTTATCCAATAAAGGCTGAAAAAGTGCTTTCCTTCAGGCTTCATGGAAGGGGCTTTCTTAGAACTGAAATTCAGCAAGCTTTTTAAAACTCAATGAAACATGCATATTTGATATTTATGAACCTTAAATAAATAAATTCATTCAAGAAGTATGATTTGTATGAATTAAACGAATAGCTTAAAATAACTTCCCCAAAAGGCCGTCTGAAGTACGTATGTATCTACAAAGGCCCTTCTATAAACTCTTCTTTGGATAGCGAAAGCAGGAGCATTTCAATATGGGCCACTCTATACAAACAAAACAAAGGAGAAAAGAATGACTTTCAGAAAGGTCTCTTAGAAGAGATTTTAATGCCTGTAATATGTATGACCCAGTCAGTCGTCTACCTGTTCAGGAACTCCCACTATTTTTCGAATTCGCCTGAAGATAAAAGGAAGATTTTAACCAAATAAACTAAAAACAAAGAAGACAAACTCACCAGATATTGTTCGACATGTTAGAAAAACTTTTGGTCATCGATTGTTTTATTAATAACAGAAATCTTAACCTTTTTTCATAGCAAAGATCGGCCAAAAATGAAATGGGCGTCTGTATTAACCTTCATTACAAACCAGGACAATTTAGGTATGGACCAGGACAAGAGGACAATTTTCTACAACCAGGACATCTGGCAGCCTAAGCTTTCAAACTAAGGAGAGTTGCTACAAACTTTTTTCTATCATACGGCGAGCGAGTCGGTCTTTAAGTGCAAATTTATTTACAAGGGGCAAGTAAACAAAAATCACCTGCATTACAAAAAAAAAAAAAGTTAAACACGATAAATAAGAAACGGTTAAGCGCCTAAGAACGAATATATACAAAGAGGAATAACAAAGACTAGCTCGCGGCTAATTTTGTCCTAAATTAATATTAAACTTACGTTCAACGGTGAATGCCTGAAATTTCGTGAATATTTGTATTTCTTTAGGAGACAGTAAAAATTAAAGCCGCTATATACACTCGCGCATACATGGAAATATACATATACATACAGTGGTGGCCATATAATTAGGTCAACTACTTCTTTACAAGTTTTGACCATTTATGTTGTTTATGTAATTTATTTTTAAACTATTTTTATTGAGATTGAGGCCGTTTTATATGAAAAATTATTGTGGAAAAAACAACAATATTTTATAAATGGTAGAAGTTATAAACTATATATATGTATATATCACTTTTCGATTGCCCTTATAGTTTTTGAGAAATTAATTAATCATTTCTCACACCTCTTCATTTCGATGCAAAGGCTCTACCTACCCAGGTGTACGTGGCGTATGAGTAACACTCTTTTCTGCTGACTGATATTTCATACAAAAAATCCTTTCATTTGACCAATCATTATTTTGTTATTTATAAATCGATTTTCTTCATTGGTAGCTTAGTTTTTTTCTAAAGCAACCGTCTTTAATATAAGTGCAAATTATTTACACACAAACTTTTATTTTTTGACTTTTTTCCCTGTTAAAGTTTTATTTTTTTGCATTTTTCCATCAAAAACAAAAAATCTGGAATGATTAATTAATTTCTCAGAAACTATCAGGGCTATCGAAAAGTAATCTATATGCGGTATATGGAGAATTTTATTTTCTATCATTTGCCGTACCTCGTATTATGATTATTTAATTGGTTCGTAAGATATACCTGATTAATAACGGTAAATTACAATTATCTTGAAAACTATCCATACAAAAAAAACTCGATTTTCGGAATAAGCGAGCGATTTTACATACAAATTGGATAGTGGCGTCTGGAAAACAAAATCAAAAATAAAATTTGTGATCCGGTGTAAATAATTAATATATATGCACACATTAGGTAAACGGAGCTGTTTCACCATGTTAAAGTGTTTTAGAAAACTTATTGTTAAAATACAAGGAGAATAACGCTAAGACCTCCTCGCTAACAGATCCTTCAATTAGTCTTTCGAAAGACTTTTCGAGATACGATTAGTTGTCAGGATTGAAAGAAAGTTTGCCAGAATTGTCCTGTTAAGTTTCTCAAAACAACCTTTCAGCTCCTAACAAAAATGCCTACAAAACGATTAACGATTTCAGCGAAAGCTGTTTAGAACTTTCTTTATGTCCCAATGAAATCGTCGTTAATAAATATCTGCTTCAAGCACCTGGACAGAAGAGACACAAAAACGCTGAAAGAACTGAATAACCAACCATTCAGCCTTGAAAACTGACTTATATTTTAATTTGGATAAATAAAAATTTTCGTCAGGTATTCGTTTCATCGGCAGCGTAACGAAAAAAATGCGTAAAAATATTTATGTTGCTCATACGCCCTGGCAACCAAGCAAAAAAAAAATATTACTAATATTATTGCGCTTGGTCGGCCCAATGCTGACCTCAGCCATTGCACGTGCCAAATCAATTTAGCTGATTGAAATGCATAATTTATTGGTAAGTATTTCCGCTAGGGAATAATAGATATCTGTAGGTAAATTTCATGAACACGAGGGCGGCGGAAGAGGAAGCACAAGCGAGCACGAAAAAAAAAAACGCAATAAGCACGACGGAAGCGAATTCCGAAAAAGAAAGGCAAAATGTAAATAGCAGTAGTCGTAGAAAAGATGTTTGCTATGAACATGAAAAACATGTAGCAAGCAAAAGAGTCTCTGGATTTTTAAATAAAAAAAAAACTAAATCAGTTCTGTATAAGTTGAGTAAAGACATTTAAAGGCAACACGAGTAAATTTCGTTACAATCATCAGCTAGTAACTTATCTATACTATGCAGACTACCAGCGAGTCACTCAACACAACCACTCAAAAAAATTTTATAAACTTTAGTAAAATAAATTCATTGACAAGGCTCTAAGGCCTAATTGCTGCTGCCATCTGCAGATTTTAACTACGTGGAGACTTCATTTGAGAGTAAAACCGCTTAAACGAGTTGCACAAACTTGTTGACAGTCGCTTGAGAATGCAAAGCTTTAGGCTGTTGGGTCTGCCATCAAAGGCAAGCACAATCAGGCAAGGCAAACAATTTCGCTGTGTAGGATGTCATTTGGCGAAGACGCACCACCCTTTTCATTATTTGTCATAATTAAAAACTGCAAAAAATGCTGTTAAAGGCATTTTGACGAAAGGACAAAAGGATTGTATAAAATTTGATAGCAATTTATGAGTCGTTGCCACGGGCTATTCAACAACGTTTTTAAGATTATTTTTCCACACATTTTTATAACAATTGAATTTCTTCGAAAACAGGGCTACATACATACATACATATAGAGGTAAGCTCAAGCAATGATAGAAGCTTTTTACGACGCATTAAGTCTTTATTCTTAATATAGCTATGCTTCATTTCACTTCACTGGAATGTATTGACTTCGTTTGATAATCGGTTTTAATTCCTTTTTTTTCACATCTGATATTAGCTTGACATGAACTTCGATTATAAAAAAACTAGCAAATGCCCGGCTTGTTTCGTGGCAATTGATAAGAACTTTTGCGTTGGCCAACGCAAAAATAATCTTGAAAAACAAATTCGGTTTGTAAACTAAAGAAAAAAATAACTATTCGTTTAGGTTAAAACGACTGAAGAGCACAACCCTCATCCCACATAGGCTAGTTAATTTTTGGTGCTCTGCTGTTAAATGCAGGGACTGTAACTGTTATGAGTCTTTTCCATAAAATTATCTTCAGATTATTTGCTTAGTTTTTTACCATAAAGACGAAAGAAATAAATTAACTTTTAACCTATACAACTAAATTTCACTTAGAGCCGTTTTCTCGAGTAATCTGTGACTTAAATGCTCACTTTATATTTAATGGCTGTATGATTGTGTCTAAAGTAAAGCATTTTATTATCGGTTTTAAATTGGTTTACAACCAAGAAACATACATACATACGTCAAAAATCGATAATAGAAATGCTTAACTTTAGACATAGCTTTATTTTTAGTCTAACCTTTAAATATAAAGTGAGCTTTAAAGTTAAAGGTAACTTCAGAAAACGGCTCTTTATGACTTTTATTTTTTGAACCAGAAATGAAAGTCCCTTTATGACAGATATTTGTTCTGCTTTTCGAAATAGTTATACTTGGACTTTTTCCGTCTGTAAATAATAGTCCATATATGACAGAGTGTTTAAATATCGTTGAAAAAAGTCACATTACGACTTTTATGTGTAGCAGAATATAATAAAAGTCCTTCATCTTAATTTCTGTTTTAAAATATTTTCTGTAGAGTTTTAGGCTAGTGGAACAGTCTATGGAGAGTCCATAGTTTTATATTGATAATATTCATTTCATTCTATGTAGGTATAAGTACACATCGATGGTCTTCTGCATTATCGACACAACTTTAAATTTCATATTTTTCTGTGGAGCCAATGAAAGATTTTGTGCTTCGTAATTTAGCAATAATATATCTTGGAACGTAATTATTCCGTATTATTTGCAGTCACTCTATAGGGAAAATTCGTAAACTTTTAAATTACTTAAAAAATACGAAATAAGTAAGAACTCCTAAGTAGCTAAACAAAAAGAACTTCACTGGTAACTACTGAACAACGGCACAAAACGAAAAATGTCGTTATTCCAATAAAAAAAAAATTACTAGTTGCCTTACTGAAACTATGCAATGAACAACGGCATAATACGAAAAATGTCGTTATTTCTCGTAAAAGCAAGCGAGTAAAGATCTAGTCATGATTTTGCTCTTTTTGTCTTTTTGTCATTTCTGCTGTTTCATCTTTG
>NW_016177981.1:0-8138 GCF_001687245.7 Rhagoletis zephyria | reverse complement strand
CTTAGACAGCAGCGCGGGTAACGCCAGTGCTTGCTACAATGAACGCATGACAGCGAATACTTTGGCCACTAAATTAACATACTACCGAATGATAATATATTTCACATATTTTTATTTGTTATTTGCAACAGCTGACGAGCGACGCACGCGAAAAGATATGAGTTCTTCGTTGTGTTGCCAAATGTTGGCTATGTAGACTGCTGCATTTGAATTCATTTATTTATAGTCAGCTGATGAAGCGACGCCAAAGCCAACGCAATGCCAAAGCTGTACGTAGATAGGCCTCAATTCTTTGAGCAACAAAAATTCCAAGAGTTTGAAACCCCTTTAGTGCCAAAGAAAATTAGTTTTTGGTTTTAACAATAAAACTTTATTGAATATGAATCAAAGCTTAAAAAATATACATTTTTTTTAATAAAAAAATAAATAAAAAATTTAAAAAATAAATATAAAAAAATTCATAAAAAATAAAATAAGAAATAAATAAAATAAATAAATTAAGGTGGTACAAGTTTCATATATGTATATAATGTATATAAAAAGCGTGCATTAAAGCGTTCAAAAATCAACGCAATAAAGTACTCAAGTAGCACACTGCTGTGTAATTTGGTGTAAGTTTACGAATTTTGGTATAAATCTGATTTATTGTACCAAAATTCACAAATTCACCAATATACCAATATACACCAGCGTGCTACTTCGGTAGACTACACTGACAAGAAATGTGTTATATTATAATAACTAGGAAAAATAAAGCGGGAACGATAAGCTTTAATTGTTTTTTAAACAGAATGCTTCAACAAAAATCTACAAAAATTACGTTTTTTCTAACCCAATTTGTTCTACCAATTTTGGTAACAATTTACCAAACTGGCAACCCTGCTTGTGATGCTCACCAAACGTTTCGTGGAAACTCAAAACTCAATGGGGTAGAAAGATGCCAAAAAAAAAATAACATCCCATATACATATATTATTCCAAACGTTATGTTTTTCAATAACATTTAAACTGGGAGTCAAAACAATTAGGAAATTTACGAAAGCATGAACTATCATAGTGATTCATACTTTGTTTTACTTAAACTTAATTCTCAGTCAATATGGCAAAATTTTTTTGTCTACTCTGAAATAAATCCATAATGATATGCCATCGGAAAGTTATGCTGTTTAAAATAACGAAATGTCCTATACCTCAACTTGTCCGGATATATTTTTAATCACTCGTTTTACACACACCTGGATACCCGTACATGGCATAAGAGTAACATTATTTCCTGTTGATATTTGATGCAAAAAATAATTATGTATTTAAATATTATGAATTTACCAATCATTACGCGAAAGTGTAGTGGTAGTAGCGTAATGAAATCTCAAATAAATTTTTATAAATTTGTTTAGTTTCTATATTTTTTAATCGTTGAGCTTTTCCACAATTTTCGAATATAAATATTATGCTGCATTTAATTCATCGTTTGTTTCACTACTAGGTTGTGATATTTGTGAGTTGCGGCTTTCAAGCGAAACTTTGCTTTTGCGCTTGCGGATCGAATCCGTTGACTGATAACGCTTTTTCAATGATATTTCTGCCTCATTCACTTGGCGACAGCTCTCGATGAAAGACATCAATTCAGGGCTATTCAAGCTCTTTGCTACCGCATAGGATTCATCTAGTATTTCCTTGGCACGTTCCACCTTGTGAAGAACTGTATGGGCCTTACATATAAGTATGGTGCTTAAGAAGCGCCAAACGTTGCTGTTGCAGTTTTTCGATTCTAGATAAGAATTGGGATAGTTAAAATTATATTTTTAACATAAAAGGTGCATATCGTAACCTAAATATACATAGAAAGAAACTACCAAACATAGTATTTTTTTCTTAAGGGAGTTATTCATAAGAAATTTAATTGGTTAGTTGCGAAATTAGTTTAAGTTTTTTTTTTCTTTATTGAAGGCTGGAACTTGTTGCGTTTCTAAGGCTCTGGGAACTTTTGAAAAGTTTTGATATTTATAAGAAAGTAATTTTTAATTAGAAAACCCAATACCGAACCCAGCCCAGAAAACGTGTGGAACAGAGCTATTGTAGTTAAATGGGCGATAGAAAAATATGAGTATTGTACTTAGTACTGTATTAGTTAGACTTCAAAAAAGTAAAAATTTAGAAAAGATTTTTATTGAATGTGCCATTGAATTATATTAAAGAATATATTAACGTCTTCGGGAGAGCTACCTACTATATATAGTACATACCTTCAATAGCTTTACGAGCCACCGAAACACACTCGTCAAATCGGCTCTGTCGCAGATGACTGCGGGCGATCTCGTGCAATAAATAGCATTTTTCAATCGAGTATTTAGCGAAGTGAATACGTTTCTCCAAGCGAGCCAAATATTTTCTAGAAAATAAAGTGAAAACGAACGGTTAACAGAAAGTTTTGTACACATTTTTCTTTCTTCTATTGAATGAGTTTCCTTGTAGGCAAAATCATGATAAAAACATAGCAAGGTAGAACCGTTCTCTCAATTTGTCGGCCATGGATTTTTTTTTGAAGTTTGCCAACATTTTAAAATCATATAAAAGTGAAAATAAAAAATTGAAACTGTTCGAAATTGTTATTGCTTCAGATTGAAAATGAAAATTGTGTGTGTGAGTTTGTGAGTAAATTTAAAAATTAAATTGTTTGGAAACGTCAAGAATTTTAAAAGTGACTCTCAGCGGTTCTACCTTACTATATTTTTATCATGGGCAAAATATCTACACCTGCGAACTCAAAAATAGTAGAAAAATTCAAAATTATGATGTTGGCAGACCTGGCGAACTTCGTCCCGCCCAAAATTAATATTTTTTCCATCTTTTTCACTAACAAATCACGTTCACGTTTGGTTTTGTGGTCGACAGAAGTAGGGACACGAAATTAGATACGATACGATGCCATATCGACATTTTTGCCTTTCGATACCGATACTTTTTACTTTTCAAACGATAGTTTTTGGAATCTAGAAACAGAACTCTTGTATCGTTTCGAATTTTAAGTGTACATTACAAAGTTAATTTAAATAACAATATATTTTAGCTGATATTAAAAATATTAGTCTTTTATTAAATTCTTTTGATGTGCTTAAGGAAAAGTAGATATGTATGTACTTATGGGCAATTCCAATCTGGCGCGGCGTGATATTAATATGATAAAATGTTCCAAAATGTAAGAATCTTTCCTCTTGATTCCAGTATCTTCATTTATGCATATTGTAACTATCAATACCTTAAACTAATAAAGTTTGAAGGACGAAATTCGAGAATGTGGTAGTTTGCATATTAGTCCTTGACATATATTTTTTTCAAAAATAAACATTGGATATTCAAGGATAAACGTTTAAATGGTCATTTTCAACAACTATTCATCTTGGTGCACAAAAAAATTAATTTTTTTCCAATTCTACAGATTTTTTTCTTTTAATTGATACCCATATTGTTACTCTACAATGCACCAAATCTTTTAAATAATTTTTTTATTCAATCATATCCTAGAAATTTCAAAGTCATTTAAAAAAATCCTGACGTCATAGAGAAAAATTAAAAACGCAGTTATACTTTATTTGCTTCCTAGTTTTGTAAATATATTGATTTATTCGTGTGTTTCAAAAATTTTTCATACACTTCACACTTTTAGTTCATACAATCTTAAAGCAGAAATATTTCAAAATGTATGAACTAAAGGCGGGAAGGGTAGTATCCTTAGAAATATTATAAATCGGAAAGTGAGTTTGTTTATTTGTTACGCTTTCACGATTTAACTACTTAACCAATAATGATGCAATTTTGTACACTGATGTCATTTAGCCCAACTTAAAATATAGGGTAGCTTTTAATCTCGATTGTACAAGGGGGCGTGGCACTCCCATATGAACGTAATTTTTCATAGTATATATGGCGGGAAATATTTGTGATAAAGGACTGAAACTTGGTATGGAGATATATAGAACCGATTCTACACTCATGGGGGAGGGCTGCCACCTCTTCAAAAAGTAAATTTCAACTAGAATTAAGGGAATTATTTATTTGAAAACTATATTAAACAAGTAATTTTTAGCAAAAAAACCCGACTTCAACTCTCATATAAAAAAAAAAAATATATATAAATATCTCATGATCCACTGATCGGATCTTAACCAGATTAGTATGGGACCACCTCTGAGACACTACCTTTTCGATGCACCGATTATCGAAATCGGTTGACGTGGTCCAAAGTTATGCGGTAACAGACATAAAAAAAAAAAAAAAAATAAAAAATATTCCGACGAACTGATAACCTCCTCCTTTTTTGGAAGTCGGTTAAAAATGAATATCAAGAGGCCTAAAAATGTTGTAGTTTAATAATATTTTGAAAAGGTTGCCAGCTAAAAAGTAAAATATAAATTAATTATTCGCAAGCTATGTATCTGAAAAATTACAATATGGGTGTGAATCGAAAGATGGTTAAGAAATTTTCAGATTAAACATTTAGATTATTTAGGTGTTTTACTAGTATTACCATCTGATTAAAAATTAGATTCAATTAATTTAAATGAATTACTGCAATATGGGTGTCAATCGAAATGTTTTTGAGAAAGGTCTAAGTTCTAAACTACATGAAGGACGGTTGTTACCTGTTTGAAAAATCAAATTCTACTTGAAGTAAAGGAACTAAATAATTGAGATATGTATCACAATATGGGTGTCAGACCAAAGAGGTTTTATAAGATTTTAGTTGGAAAAATTTCTGGAGAGGGTTGCCACCTGTGTGAAAAGTCGAATTCAGTTAACTTGTAAACAAGAAAGTGTTAAATTATGCAAAAGAAAAGAGTGTAAGAAATCTTTAGTTTGAACACTTAGAATATTTTTTAGGTGCTCAAAGAGAGTTGCCACCCATTTAAAAAGTTAAATTCAATTTACTTTATACTTTACTTTATTCAAATATTGGTACCACTCGAAATAGGTTTGACAAGGCTGTATTTCCAAACTATATTTAGAGGGTTGCCACATGTAAAAAAAATTAAATTCAACTTAATCATCAGTTTATTAGAATATATATCACGATGTCTGTCAGATGAAGGTTATTTAGGAAAATATTTTGAATAGAGTTTTCGCCTGTTTGAAAAAGTTGAAAGTTGAATTTAATTAATTTATATACAAGTTATAGGAAATATTAAAATACGGGTGTCTAACGAAAGAGTGTTAAGAAATCTTTAGTTTTCACATTTACGTTTGAAGAAGGTTGCCACCTGCTTAAAAGGTTACATTCAATATCATATTTAAAAATTTAGATGAATTACTAAACGATATTTCTTTAGGAGGGTTTCCACGCGTTTGAAAATCAAATTCAACTTATTTCATAACTTAAAGAGATGTAAGAAGATTTTAGTTTGAAAATACTTTTGAAAAGGAGAGACTGTGAAAAGTCGAATTTTGTTAACTTATACCCAATGTTTACGAAATATTAAAAAATGGGTGTCAAGGTCATTAGATTTGCACCATTCTTTCTAGTTTTAAATATGAGACTGCGATGTAAAGACTGTAGATGTGTGATAAGGTTTTAATTTTTGAAGTCAGAATTTTCTTTTTATCGGTATAAGGTGATTTGAAATTTGATGATATTGAAAACCGGCAATATGCGAGCCCCCTCTTCACTAGGAAACGCCTGCATGAATTCAGATGAAATATGGCACCCGGATAGCTTATAACTCTGACTAACATTTGGAATAGTTTCTAGGGAATTTAACTTTAGGGCGTTTAAACGTCATGCGGGCTCTGTAGTTTTTCTTATTGCTTTTCCTAAATAATGTGCTCGACATATTCACTCTGTAATATGGTTAGGTGTAAAAGTCATACTTACTTGTAAGCGATCATTGTATAGTCAATAGCATCCGGTTCTTGATAGGTGGATTTATCGCCGAAGACAAAGCTCACTTGACGATCTTTGTTCTTATCGGTTGGAATACGTAGCAATCGCATTAAGTGACCTGCATTATTTTGTGCCGATGACAAATCACTCGGTTGAATGAAACGATCGATATAAGCCAGCGCCAATGTGTTGTAGACTTCATTCAAAAATTCGAATTTCCAGGGCATGACGCGATGTGTCTTTAGCACTACATAATCGCCCATAACTTCTTCGATGTATTTACTGAGTTTCTTTAAATTTTATAAATTAATATGGGTATAAGACATTTTACACACATACATATGCAACAAATAAAAAAGTGAATACTTACGTCAAGTTTTCCCCTGGCCCTAAGTTGGCGAATCGTACGCAATATCGTTAGCATATTTCGACGCGTCTGATATTGTATATGATTCAAATGTGTCTCACGATGTTTTTCCCAAACTTTCTTATCCGGACACTTAAGCATTTGTTCATTATAAAATGGACTGCGGGCTTGAAGCATTTTCTAAGAATAAATGATATACATACATTATAAACATGAAACACAAAGTAGCTGGTTAATAGTTAGAATATTTCGATTTCGTCATTATTTGTACGATTGAATAGTCGGAGTTGAAACCACCAAATGTAAAAAAATTAAGCTACCGTCGAACGGAAAAGAGAAGAATCATCAACTGTCGTCATGGGACCGGATCAACTTAATAGTGCAAAGTGGTCTAATATGACGCCTGACCTGAGTTGAAAATATTAAAATATGGATTTTGTCTTCCAAGATTCGTTGGGCATTTATTAACAAATCGAAAGGTCTTTTGGACATTCAGGGTTAAGTAATCGCAATCAGGATATAAAATTCCATACTGGGCGTAGTGTTCAGTATATTTTTTTAGCTAACTTACCTCGCTGTGCTTTGAAAAATCTAAAGAGTTTTATTGTTTGGACATATTATCCGGTAAGAGAAGAACGCGGAAATTTAACAGACAGTCCAGAAAATGAACGGCTTATATGTATACGGTTTTAAGAGTACTAATTACTCAACCCATCCACTTATCTAGAAGTGAAAAAAATTTTGTTTTTGCGTATTCCTTTTCAGCTAATTGTCATTGTGCCGCCTATAAGCTACGTCAAAAAGTTCCTGAACAAAAATATCTTGTGTTGGCCAATATATTAGGTTTCGTTACGCAAATTAAATCGAGCCTAACTGAACCTTTAGATCACTATAAATTTTCTTCACTCAGAGTCAGCAACAAGCAAATTTATGCACCTAAATGTATAAATTTTAATTTTTAGAGAAATTCTCTTTTTGAAGTAGGGTTTGTCTTCAAATGGATCATCAATGCTGTAAAAAAAAAAATATAGACGTTTTGGACTATTGACCTCTTTCAAAAAAAAATCATGGCTTTTCTGTTCCATAGAGGTTGAAATTTGCTTGACTGTTTAAATATTGTATTCCTATCGGTATTCTTCTTTCTTACAGAATATATCTAATATAAAAATGTAGTTTAAATTTAGATAACTTTTAGGGATTCCATGGAGGCTAGCATCCTAGGTTAGCAGAGAGAGAACGGTAGTTCCATAGATGGTTCATCACTACCGATGGGACTGTTATCAAACCGATTGCAAGCCCTGAAGTGAAGTGGAGGACACAAAAGTTATTTGGGTGCTAAAGAGCTCAGGTGTTCGTCCCTCCCCTCAACAAATCGCTGCCCAAAACCTCAACCTAACCCATGCGAACGCAGGTCAACATGAGGTTGTCATGTAAGCCTATCATAGTGAGGTTTTTAGGCCACCAGAAGTGACCAGTAAACATCTCCACGAGTTGTCTGAAGACGCATCTGCTCAATGAAAGCAAATACCGATCAATACTCCCTGAGATTTTGCTGATGAAAATATTGTTCCTGAACTTACCAAAAATTTCTTCAGCACCCCATATTTGTTGTTTGTTAGATGGTGTAGAAAAGGGGTGGAAACTTTGCACTGTGGCAGCAATAGGTTAGGATTATCACGTAAACTCTTCAAACAAAGCACATCAATCCAACTTTTGTTGTAATATAATTGGTTGAAGACCTTGAACGCGCGCTCACGCCTTGCGATTTCACGTGGAGACAGGAGCAGTTCCTGTAGAATGGAAAAGTTTGAGAGTTTTTATCAATGTATTTATTTTTTTTTATCTACCTCCTTTTCCAATATGCTAAGCACGTCGCATTTTCCTTGCTCGCGC
>NW_016177979.1:0-8141 GCF_001687245.7 Rhagoletis zephyria | reverse complement strand
TCAGCCAAGTCGGTTAAAAAATACGCGACCTGAAGGGTAGTGCCGTTAAGGGCCAGTTTTTCAGTGCCCGTTTAAACTTAGATTAAGTAAACTGAGTTTAAATTGAACAGCTTGCTGACATTTGATTGGCTGATCTTATTTCAAACCAGCCAGATCCGGCGTTTAAACTGAGTTTAAACCACGGCCGTGCACTGAAAAACTGGCCCTAAGTGTCGATTGTGAATTGTTAATGGGAAAGTGGAGAGGGAAATTTTTGTTTCCTTATATAAATGATTTATATTTTAAATATGTATATATGTGTATATTAAGCAAATAGCTTACATAATTACATGGACCAAAAATACAAGATCACGCCAGCAAGCCAGTCGCCCGTTATAATCGCATTTAGGAAAAAAGTTGGGCAATTTTGACATTAGCCGATGTTTACATTTGCTCGTTGCTTATAATTTGATGGTGGCTTTTACTGCAATTTTCTTTATTTTCGCTTGTGACAGCGTGTGTGTACATAAGGATAAGGATAAGAAGATAAGAATAATTTTACACAACGACATGAGTTATAGAAGAATTTGTATTTCGTTGTTTACTTCTTACAACAATGATGGCGTCGAGATTTCGACAGCTAGAAAATTACATTTTTCTTTCTTTCGTTCGCGCGTGACCTTGTGTCTTTCGTTCATGACATAATTACTCATTTCCAACGCTTTTTGTATATAAGTTGCGTTAAACTAATCACATGTTTCTTGCCAGATACCAACAGGGTTGCTTAAGCAGCTAAAAGGCATTTTTTATGAGTTCAGAGTTCTTTTTTTGCTCATTTACAAACAAATGCATCTAATTTATAAAGCGATTGCTCTTTTTGTTGTATTAATTTCTTTCTAAAAATTCTAGGTGCTCACCACGATTGAGAGAAATAGAGGATGCGCCAANATTTTTCTTTCTTTCGTTCGCGCGTGACCTTGTGTCTTTCGTTCATGACATAATTACTCATTTCCAACGCTTTTTGTATATAAGTCGCGTTAAACTAATCACATGTTTCTTGCCAGATACCAACAGGGTTGCTTAAGCAGCTAAAAGGCATTTTTTATGAGTTCAGAGTTCTTTTTTTGCTCATTTACAAACAAATGCATCTAATTTATAAAGCGATTGCTCTTTTTGTTGTATTAATTTCTTTCTAAAAATTCTAGGTGCTCACCACGATTGAGAGAAATAGAGGATGCGCCAATCACGGTACCGCTATTCCTCTCTCAGTGAATTTGCACACNTCGCTATTCCTCTCTCAGTGAATTTGCACACATGTGAAACTTGTTTACGTTTTCCTTGCACCATTTTTTCTTCTTCTTCCATTCTTGCTCACGTTTTGGCATTTCTCTCTCGCAATTGCACCAGTGTGACGTCACACAAAAGTTATCAAAAATCCTCTCTGATAGGCGCAATCTTGTATTCTATCATTCTTGGGTGCTCACGATATTCATGATTTGCAGGTTTTTTGCAGGGAAGCGTTGCAGGGCCAAAACAACTTTGGTGAGAGCCACTTTCACTCTCTCTCAGCCGGAAGTTGCAGGTTTTAATCTGAAGTTTCTTTCCTGCAAGTTCATGACAAATGTCAAACGACAGACAGGGTTTCATTTGTAAACAAAAACAGAAAACAAAGAACCTCAAGCGCCACGGAGACAATCAAATAAACACGCGAAGCATCGCACATGTGTGAGTGAGGTTGGCTCGTGTCTTGCCCGCAAACGTTTAAATAAACACGTCAATCACCACTTTGTGTTCCGATTACGCAGCGTTCGTTTGTTCGAATGTTGTCATCGTGCCGTCCATGTGCCGTCTCGCCATGTTCTGTGCATTTTGTCAGCCAAAAGCGTGAAAAGATTTTCTATCTGGCGGGGCCTTAAGGCCGTCTCCACAGGAACACTCTGATGTCGTGATAACCATGTTCCAATGGAGACCGCCTATTTCTCATGTGCTGCAATATATGTCAGCGCTTATTGCTTGACATCTATTGCAGGCAATTCGATAGTTTGACAGCCATAATTTCATTTGAAAGAAAGCGTGCTGTGGGAAACATCGATGAAATTTTCATATTAAATCAAAATTAAAATCTTAAATAATAAAATAAAAATATTGTCTGGTGGCGTCATGCGGCAAATGCTTATTTCAAGACATCAAAGTGCCCACACACACAAAACTTGCTATCACATTGCTCGCCATAATGACAGTTGGTAGTCCATCGGTGTTTGCCTGTGGAGTTTTGCGGTAACTCAAATTCACAGACGGTCTTGCGTGACATTTCGATTGCACTTTTAAGCTGGATTTACATGAGGCGATTTTCTAAGCGATTCAACATTGCTTCAGAAAAATCGCTCGTGTAAATAGTGATTAAAAATCGCTTGCATCAAAGTAGACCGCAAGTCGACTTTTGCAGGCGATTATTGCCCGTCAAAAAATCGCCTCATGTAAAGGCAGCTTTATGCTCAATTGACATTTTGGCGCGACTATGGATTAAAATTTTGTTCAACAAATTTCTGAAAATTTGACAGAAATGTAACTCCGAGAAATCACGCTTGCAAATTGATTTCGGTTTATCAAATATGAAAAATTTGCTTGCGTGCGTAGAAAAACTAACGCCGTTAATATTAGGTGGAGCTGTTTTGACGCGTTCGAAAGGCGACTTGCCACGTATCATTCTTGGTTTACAGCCATACTGAGGAAACAAGTTCGCCAATGCAGTATCATTGGTTGGAAAGACTTAGGCGCGTATTCATAGTCCAGCAACTAAGTCGAAATTAACAAAGTTGCAACTTAAATTTAAGTACCAACTTAAAATTTACCTCTATTCATAGTCGCATTTCAGACTTCTACTAAGTAGTTTCGACTTATGCAGCGTTTTTGCTGCATTTAAAATGCAACATTTAGCACTTTCGAACATATGTTTTCGAAGAGCGTTCATGCTATCGCATTTAGCAAATGTACATTTACGCGAGTTCGAAATCGTATGCTTTTGACAAACAGCCGTGTTCCAGTCGCTTATTCAGATCCGTATCCATTACGATAAATTCTCACGGAAAAGATAATGTGCAAAAACCCCTACTGAAAAGGAAAAATAAATTCTAAACCGAAAATTCAATACAAAAACCTTAATTGTTGTAACCATAACCGAACATTTGTTTGTGTATATATTCATTTGTCGGTGCTGCCAATTATATTTTCCACACCTAATTAGGAAACAAAACAAACAGAGTTGATCACAAATTAATCCAGATTTCTATCAGCATCATATCGATGTTGAATTTGCGTAACTTTTCTTTATCCAAAAAATGTAAAATAATAAATGAAATCTCGATCGGCGATCACTGAAACGCAGCTAGCGGTTGTATACTCGAAAAAGCAATGTTGCCACTTTTTCTCATTAAACCATGTTCGAATCGTGGAAATTTTGGAAGATCTCAGGGATGCTTTTAGCATTTAGATTCTAAATGCAAAGATTGAGTTGCATTTAGTTGCATTTAGATGACGAATTTTGTATGGATAAATATACATTTAGAGTAGCATTTAGAGCTAAATGCGCTAAATGTACATTTACGCGTAAGCAAAAACAGCCCATTAGCTTACGATATAGCAAAACGAGTGTGAAAATGTATCGATTTTTCTTTACGCTATTTTGGAGAAATTACATTTTTATTATTTATTAAATAATATCAAGTTTGATCATCCGTTTATGTAATTTTTATTTTCATTGCATGTTAATCGTGTGAAATAGCCAGAACAACCGCAGTGATGTGAAGTCGATGTTTATCGAAAGCATGCTGTGAAACAAATAGTAGATATCTAAATGTTATGCACAAATTTACTTTAAAAGGACTATCGTGAAACTGACTTATTATTTGAGAATTTATATAAATTATTCCAATTATAAAATTGTGACGTAGCTTCATTCGAATTGTGATACGCATTTAATTTCATCTTCCGATTAAAATGGATCGATCTTTGTAAATTTTAATTGGATATTATTCAATATTATCAAAATCACCCTCTACCAACTTAATTTTTACATATTCCGTCTGTTTTCCCTTAATTTGATAAAATACTTCTTCCTAGTTACGACTTAGTTGCAGCTGCAGCCGAAACTAAACTTTAAGTTGGTACTTAGCCAGAAACGTCGAAACTAAGGCGACTATGAATAGCTTTAGTTGTGACTTAGAATAGTTTCGACTTAGTTGAGTACTAAATATGACTATGAATATGCGCCTTAGTTTCCTATTAGCGTTTAAACTTTAGGGCTCATCTAGGTGTTAATGCTTTCTGGGCGGTCGTAAAGGCGGAGTTTTCCGATCCACCTCGTCGCAATACCTTTGCTGTTGGAAAGGACTGAACTATAATTTTTGATGTTTCTCATTTTGTAACTAAAATTATTTTGGTTTAAAAAACTGGAAGAGCAGACACATAAATAAATACTTTGTACGGAAGCAGTGCGAAAATGCAACAAGCGCAGTGTGAATACCTCTATCAAGCAATGAACAAATATTTGTATTACATCGGTTTGCGAACGCGTTTTCTCACTTGAAAACTGCTACTTAATTTTAGAAGAATAAACACAGTATTTAAAAGATGTATTTATATGAGCTTAAACAAACAACTAAAAATAACCGCCTAGTTGTAAAGTTAACAAATTGTGTTGGTGTTTAGCCATTTTATTTAGTTTTGAACTCATTTGGGCTCTTCTTCTATGTTGGTCATAATGGGCATTCACAATAATATCCGACGTTTGTTCTCCGAGCAACTGTGCGTACGAGTGAAA
Organism: Rhagoletis zephyria; assembly: GCF_001687245.7. Classification (NCBI taxonomy): domain Eukaryota; kingdom Metazoa; phylum Arthropoda; class Insecta; order Diptera; family Tephritidae; genus Rhagoletis; species Rhagoletis zephyria. The sequence continues at coordinate 3,343 of NW_016177979.1, read as the reverse complement.
GTGCAACTCTGCAGAGCACTGAACTAAAATTTTCCACTGAAATTTTGCTATGCGTCATTCCACTTTTGGACGAGGTTAGGTAAGAACGCATTTTGTAATCGGTTTGTCTGCACGAGTCTTGCTGCTTTGCAACCAATAAATGTGATTGTGAAAAAAATACTTTCAAGTGATTTTTAATTAAATACCAGTGAAAATGTTCAAAATATTGGTTCAAAGTTTAGCAAAACACTCGTGCCAAAGCCGAGCACCGTCCCAATTAGGCACAGTGGCGTGTGTGAAAAATTCATTGATTTTGCCAGCCGCCATTAGCCACTCGGCCACGAGTACTATATTACGACGCCATTTTCTTTTCTCTTCAACCAACAGAAGACTAGTGAATTTTGCTTTTTCCCATCACGAACTGGTAGCAGGTAGCAGAAAAGACGTGACATCGGAGTTAAAGCAGTTTAAGAATTCATTCTTAAAAAATTTTAGTGGAATATTCAACAGCTCCGGAAGCTTTCACAGGCATTTTCACAGCACAAGTAAAAATTTAGTGGAAGCAGAGACGTCACCTGCAGAAAAGCAAAAATCCACGGAAAAAGCCAGCAATCAAACAACTTTTACAAATTCATCTTTGTACTTTGATTCTGACGAAATGTAAGTATATATATATAAATAAATATTAATACCATTTAAAAATTAACTATGTATGTAGTAATATGAATCATGCGTTGCTTTCGTGTTGGATTGACCTCCATTTTGGTTTCCACCTCGTTTCTGTATCTAGAATTGCCAATATATACATACAGTGGCGGGTAAAGTAATAGGGACGGAAATGCTAAGTACAAATATATTTAAATGGCACGTGTAGGTGCGAGTGCGTCATTGCTATTTAATAAAAATGGTTGCATACTTTAGGATTTTTTTTTTAGTTTCCTCAACAGTGGGGGATAAAATAAATAGGTTTCTTCATTTGGTTCTTGATTTATAATTTATCTCATCTATAATTTATTCACATTCTACAAGACGAAATTACTTGACTTCAATATGATTTGCTAATGAAACGAATGAGTCGTAAACTACGATAATGTGATTATGCTTTATAATATATAAGTATAGCTCATCTAGAAAACAAAGTGTTTTAAATTTCAGACTGAAAATTTTGCAGTTTTATTAAAATCTCAAACTTCCCTACAAATATTTAGATTAGAGAACGATTAGATAACGATTCAAATTCCAATGCGTTTCTTTAAGGTAGAAGGTTAGAAGACAATTAGAGAAACTGTCGCGAAATATAGCATTCTGTACAAAAAGGGGCCTTAGTTCTCGATATCGCGGTCCAACGTTGAATTCTAATTGTTTTCTAATGTCTAATGTTTTTCTAATCATTCTCTAATCGAATTGTGGTATTTTTGCGAAGAAGACAAAACTATTTCAAACCGAATTTATCAATAAATTATTGCTCCGAAATTTGAAATCTTTGTCTAATTTAAAGTTTAATCCTTGGGCTACACGCGTATATTAAAATTGTGTATTCCGTAACCGAAAAAATTGGTTGCCCATACAATCTTGCTAAAATGATGTGCAATTGTGTGAAGTTACTACAAAGCCGAGATTATTTTTCGACTTATTTTTACCCATTTCTCTCTTGCTCTTCATTATACTAAAATTAAATTAGCCATAAAACTGCTTACCAAATATGTATGTTTAAAAAAATCGGCATTTTGTTGAATTTCACTAATTTTTATTTAAGTTTGAAAATTGATCTTACATGGGTTTCTTTAGTTAGTGAGCTATACTTTTCAAAAATAAAATTATTAAACAATAAATAAACGAGAGAAAAAGTAGTCAAAACTGTTTGTCCCGTCCCTATTTATTCTTCCGCCACTGTATGTAGACGAATAAGTACGTACATATATTTTTGTAGGTATAGAGAAAACTTAGATAAGGTTGTATGAGTAATTTTACTGGTTTGCATTGGAAAATTGTCTATTTTAACTTTTAGTGCAGCATATCAGACGTTGAAGTAGGTTTAGAGAAAGTCTCATCTTGATTTGTTCGTGGATTTTGAGAAAAATATCAGATGGAGTCAAGAAGGTAAGGACTGACACGTTAGCGAAGTGAATATTCGAGTTAGTATTTAAAGTTTCTTTAGGGACTAATTGTAGTAATTACTTCTTTATTTGAAACTGCGTATTTCATTTTCTAATCTTTGTTACGATTCACGATGGTGTGTGTGTGGGTGTGTGTTGTTCATTTGCTCTCCTTTTTTTTTCGTATTTTTCATTTCACCCTGTTGCCTATTTCGTCTTCAAATTATAAAACCGGTTTTTTGTGTACTAGTAAAAGGGCAATATTGGGAAATAGGGTGACGACATAGTGTTTGCTTGAAGCGAATTTACATGGGGCGATTTTACAATAAACTCTTAGCTGAATGCAACATTTGCCTGGTCCACATGGCCTTTCAACCAGAGTCCGATTTCAATTTCTTTTTAGTTACGATGCCGATTAATCGGTTTATGCCGATCCCATAAAAAAATTACAGATACATGTATTAATTCTTAAAATTGGTTAATTTAACGGAGTTAACAAAACAAAAGAAAACAAATAATTGAATTGGCTTGTTACGCAACATTACATACACATGTATGTGCAAAAATATTACACATGCATGTGTAAAAATATATGTATATATAAGGTGCAATCCCGTATTCCTCGGACTCGGACTAGTAAAACTCAAAAAATAAAAATTCGCTCAGAGCGAGAGAGTAAAGCTGATGCCAGATAAAACTTTGTAGCTTTGCGTGACATTTATAACTTTGCCAGCAAAGCGCCAGACGCAAAAGGTATGCCACAATGAACGCCAAGAAAACAATTTTGTACCGCTTTTTTACTAGTCAAAGTTGCTGTGGATTTCATATATTTTGCTTTAAAATTATCAGCAATGTAATTAAGTTTTATGTTTCTGCATGAAAACTCGAATTTGGACGAAACAAAATAAATATTAAACTGGCTGATTGTCAAAGCGCGCAAAAAGATGGGAGTTGGCCATCTTTTCGCTTCGCGCTGCAGCTTCGACGATTTATGTGTCATGCTTTGTGCATTTTCATACAATTCATCTTATCTGTCAAAGCGAATCTGTCACGTAAAGCGAAGCAAAAGTTTTATGTGGCATCAGCTTAACATTGAAAAGTACGGAATCGCTTTCTAGTAAAAAATAGGTGCAATCCCGTATTCCTCGGACTCGGACTAGTAAAACTGTCAAAATTTAAAAAATCACTCAGAGCGAGAGAGTAACATTGAAAAGTACGTAATCGCTTTCTAGTAAAAAATGGTAACTTCTGTCAACTTCAACATAACC
>NW_016177978.1:0-8141 GCF_001687245.7 Rhagoletis zephyria | reverse complement strand
GTGCCATAAATCCCGATATAGTCCCTAGAATCCCGAAGTAGTCCTGAAGATTCCGAAAATCCCGAATAGTCCCGAAAACAATAAAAATATCGATAAAAAAATCGATACCTAAATCGATAACAAAATCAAAAAAAATATCGATAATAAAATCAAGACCCAATTCGATAACAAAAGCGAAAACAAACTTGATAAAAATATCGATACGCAAGATCGTTAACAAAATCCTTAAAAATATTGATTATTATATCGATAAGTCCCGAGAATATGGAAAATCTCAAAATAGTTCCCAGGTGGAGCCTCTGTGTCTCTATCTACACCATATTCTTTTCTTTCATCGGTATCCCCATCTTCATCTTTTTCTTAATATTTGTCCTTGTTTTAACCTTTATGTTTACCATTTTCTTTATCTACATATTCCCCTCCACCTTTACCCTTATATAAGTAAAATGTTTGAATTTAACTTGATCTTCATTTTTGCATTTATCTTTACGCATCTTTGTTTTTATTGTTATTTTTACCTTTGCCTTTATCCTTTTCTTTATCAATATAATAAAATAGTTTATTTTCAGTGTATCACATTATGAATGTCCACGCTCTCTTCTTTTTTATAAATGTTCGCACACGTATGCATCGTGTAAAGAAATGCCTAACGCTTTGCTTCCACTTATGTACGTCCACTTTTATTTTTCAGTCTTTCAATAACCCACAAATTAAGACACTTAAAAATAAAAGTCCCTGTCAAAGTGTTTTTGACTAAGGGAAATTTAAGCAGTTGGTAAATAACCCACAACACAAAACACAAAAAGATCGCACAGAGTGATTTGGCACGGTGAGAAACACTCTTTGCTTGAGAGATGAGTGTTTATGTCAGTGGTAAGCACCATGCAAAACAAGTGGAGAGGGTTATTTTCGATCTCCGGCATTGCTATTGGCTATTTATTTTATTTAAATATTCCAAAGTAATGCCAAATTTTCTAAAATATTCGTTCAAATACTTTGTCAAGTTATCGCATACCAAAGCATATTTGTCTTATTCGCATTTGACATTTGTCGACCAACTAATCACTATGCGAATATGCTGCAAGGTGACAAGTAAGAGTAGATGCATTAACATAAATTACCTTTCATGTGCTGCAGAAAGCCATTGCTTTGTACTTCACATCCAGCAGCAACGCAACAGCAATCCACACCAAAAGCAATTCAATCCAATTCAATCCCTGCGAAGTTCGCTTTACAAATCTTAATGTGTTAACAGCTTTGTCACTCACTTCCCACTGCCATTCGCTACGCCACACCCATGCTTAAAGTATATTTCAGCAGCAGCAGGACGAGTCGTTGCACATTTCCTATGTCATTTCAGCAGGTACATTGTTTGTATCTGCACTGGCGGATGTAACGACGCCGCCACCACTTGCCACTGTTACAGCCGATGAGGAGGAGGATGACGTTGGTGATGTGGGTGAGAATGTGGTTGCTTGCGCTGTTGCTGCAGGTGTTTGTTGACTTGTTGCAATGACGTCGTCAGCTGTGCAAAATGACTGCGTTGCCGTCGGCGACACAGCTGTGCTAGTGGCGATGGCCATGCCAGATGTGGAGGCATCGGCTGGAGTGCTATTGCTGCAAGGTGATATTAAGTTTGCTGGTGGTGGCGTATTTGGTGGCAGGGGAGAGTCGCTAATGCTAACGCGTGTTGCTTCCGCCGTTGTGTTGCGTGTTAGAAACCAACAATCCATCGGTGTCGGTTTACCCTTCATCACGACTGGGCCACGGTATTCGAGATTGAATGAATCGTCATGGTTAATCTCCTGGCATAGCAATCTGTAAATGGAAAAGCATAGAGAAATGGATGTAATATAAGCGGGTGGCAATGACGGCAACAAATACTGAATTTGAGCGATGTAAATGATTTGATAAGTTGCTGAATAGTATTGCAATCTAAATGGTACCTAGGAGGGAAAGGAAAGTGTGAATGGCTGGAGAATTAGAAAATAGCAACGTATAATATGTATGTACATAAATTATGCACATATATAGAAGTATAAGTATTCGTAAGCGGATAAGATCTCTGATATTTCTTGGCCGATGTAATGCTAATATGTTCACATATACACATATCGCTTACGTTATGTGAATATCCAGTAATTTAAAATTTGTAATTTTTGAAATTATGCGCGACTGCATACAGCTGAAGCAAAATTTTGTTGCTCTCGAAGAAGTGTTCCCCCAGAAATTTGATGCGTATTCTCCGTAGTGCGAAAACCCGCTAGTGTCCCGCTGATATTACTGTGCGAAACCTAACATTTAGCTTGAGAGCCTTAGTAAACTCCGTTGTTCCTCTGATGTTGCTGGCTGAAGAAGGAATCGCATTTGAGGTTTTACGATCTGAAGTGTTTCTCTTAATCTTATCTGAGTTCCATTTCTAGCACCCTCGTCCGCTTCTCGTTTCCCGGAATGCCACTGAGCCCCGGACCCCAGTAATAAATAAATAAGTATATGCCGTCTAATGGCTTGTAAGGATCTTCGGAATTCTTGAGCGCATACGCTGTTAGTCATTACCGACCTTTAGGGTTTGATGGCAGTTTGACTGTTTAAAAATATGAACTTAGAATCGTTACAGGCATCCTCAATGGGTCCTGTAGGCAAAAGAGGAACTCGGCAAAAACTGGNTTTAATCTTATCTGAGTTCCATTTCTAGCACCCTCGTCCGCTTCTCGTTTCCCGGAATGCCACTGAGCCCCGGAACCCAGTAATAAATAAATAAGTATGTGCCGTCTAATGGCTTGTAAGGATCTTCGGAATTCTTGAGCGCATACGCTGTTAGTCATTACCGACCTTAAGGGTTTGATGGCAGTTTGACTGTTTAAAAATATGAACTTAGAATCGTTACAGGCATCCTCAATGGGTCCTGTAGGCAAAAGAGGAACTCGGCAAAAACTGGGTATCTGTGAAACTGACCTCTGTCCTTTTTGTAACGCAACTATGGAGACACTATTGCACCTAATCCTTAAATGTGATGCCGTATCAAAGCGACGACTAAACAAAATGTGGTCTTTAGGACTTTCTAGAATCAATAGGACTACAAGATGTGATTTATTTTGGAACGAATTTCCGTCATCCCTTGTCAAGTTTGGTTTGCAGACAAACCGGTTTCGGCGTTGTGACATCTTCAGTGTCATTTTTCGTTCTGTCTGGTTCGAGATTTGTCCCTAATTTATGTTCATTTATCTTAGGTAATGGGATTTTCGTCGATGATTAATTACTAGATATGCCATGGTGCCCATTTTTTTGAAGCAAGTAATAGGTTCATCTTCGCTGTTTCGATATTAACATCCNCAAGGAAGGTTTTTTCTGGGTGTACATATATGTACTTACTAAAACGTTCTCCTTTGATTTAGCACCTAAATATATTTCGGCTTTTCAGGAAATGTGTATTTTTACAATACATTTACAAAGCCTAATGGGAACTGTATAGATATGTTGGCTTACGCATGAGTACGCTGCCTACTGACGGCTCTTGAATAGCTCGAAGATTTACGTGCGACCACACACATGCGTTGTGAAATGCATGAAACATGTTCTTGTTGATAAGGCGATTTATTCAGCTACACGCTTCGTTGGCGTTAACACTTTACAACGTTCATATGTACGTATTTATGTATGCAATGTAACTTCAGATTTTGCTTCAACTAAATTTAGCTATCTTAACTAAAATGTTGTAAATTGTGCCAGTATTGTTTACTGAAAGGAACACAGAAAGGCTTTCATTGTTATACAATAGTTGAACTGATACAGTAAACAAATCCTTATCTGCCGCGAAAATGATAGATTGGAATGGTTACTTAAAGCTATCCTGACGGAAACAAATGATTTTTTTTTTTTTAAATCAACTAATTGAAAGGCAACTTTAAAACAAATTCAATGAGTAAATGTTTCGAATTTTTATACTCTCTTTGCTCAAACAAACAATTTGTGTTTTGGAAGCATGAAAAAGCGTCTGTGAAGTCCAGAACGCAAGTGTATTCAAAAGAAACATACTGACTTTGTAGTTTTGTAAACCAAATTCCTTTTAAAGTAGTTGAAATTAAATGCAGAGTCGGACAGTTGACTTGCCGCTTGCACACCATTCAAACTGAACATTTGAAAGCACATTTACATGTCTGGCTGTAGCTGAGCGTGCAAAAATGTTTGCTACAATTGGTCGAAGCCAAGAATGTCCATGTTCAAATCTCAATTAATTTTTAGTTTCGGTTTTTCTTAGTTATCAAAAAGCATCTGCGAAGTGCAGAACGATAGTGAAACGAAACATACTGACTTTGAAGTTGTTTAAGCCAAATTCATTTTAAAGTAGTTGAAAATACATGCAGGAAAAGGCAATCGACTGCTTACTAGGACATCGCCACGTTAAATAAATGAGTTTTTTGCAGGTAAAATAAGGAGCACTTCAATTAGTTATCATTGAAAATAAAGTAGTTTATAAATTACTTTCAAACTAATTCAATTTCTTGCAGGGTATTCAGTAGGGTGTCCATCGATTTTTTTTTTTTTGAAATTTCAAGACCCTACCCCCGAATTTCCTTCCTTTTTATGAGAAATATTATTTCCTATTTTTATAGATTTTTCAAAAATTATTTAGAGGTCGCGACTGTAGATTTATCAGTTTTTGATTTGACTAGTTTTCATTCAATTTTATAGATCGAAACATTTTTTCTTATTTTTTAAGTTTTGACCATCACTTATTTCAATAATTCCAAAATATGTAGTACTATCTAAAATTAAATCCATATCTAAAATTAAATTTATACCTCATTTATGGCAATCGCATAAAAATTGTCGAAGTTAGGCAACTTTTATTAAATACGGTCTTGAATTTATGTGTATGTACCGGACTTTCAGATTTTTTTAGCAGTGTGGCTAGGAAATTCATCAATATTTATTCAAAATTGACGTATAAAATCGCTTTTTTGCAAAAAATGTTTTTTCAAGAAATCGGACAAAAATCAAGGCCTACCAACGTGACGGTTGTTTCAAAAAACTCAAAGCTAGCTGTATTTTAGGGGGAGTAGGTTCCGTCCGATTTCCGAGAGTCAACAATAAAGTCTCTACGATGAACAGAGCCCGAGATATAAAATATAACATATAGCTGTGCTACACGCCTTATTCTCATCTTTTTAAATTGGTTTCCATGGGGCCAATTCGCGTTATATGAAATTGTGCAGTGAGAATGAAATATTTAAATTTAGTGAGAATTTTAATTTTTAACTTTTTAACTTCATTTTATCGTTTTAAGATATTATCGATCATTTAAGGGTTTTCTATAAATATCTGGAAATAAATTTTTCTTATTTTACACAGCCATAACCAAGGCGAATTTATATAAGGTGGTGTTACTAGCTCAGCTGATTTTGTGTACGTGTTTCGCCGCACGGCTTCTGATATCAAATTGAAAAATTTTGTTTGAATTTCTACACACACTCTTACAGATTTTGAGAGTTTATGCCGCCAAAGCAAAAACAAAATACATGTAAATTTTTGTTTTTTTACTCCTGCTATCACCTTATATTAATTCGCCTTGGCCATAACACTTCGTATAGTAAAAACTTTTTGGCAAATAAATTTATTTTCATTCATTTTATGGCAAGCGATTAAACATGATTCAATAATAAAAGGTTTGCTGAGAAAACAGATTTCTCGGTGCCTCTTCAATTCAGGTTTTTTTTTTTACAGAACATGATGTCTCTGAAATTTGTGTAGCACATACACTGTATTAATTGATCTTGACAGTACCAAAACAATATTGATACCTGTCAAAGTATTAGCGGAGGAGGCTGCTAAAGGTGGAATAAGATATAAAAAATTTAAAAAGTTTCTTTCAGAACTGTATCTTTTTTTTCGCACTTAATTTTGGTACCAACAATATTCAAAGATTTCAGATTAAAAGTGTCGTCATATGTTTTTAAGATGCTAAGATCTTCTGAAATCATAATAACCACTAAGAAGTTGAGAGCAATATTTTTCTTAGACCCATGACGTACGTGTGATGTTAATAGTATATGATGTACAATTTTGTTGTCCCATTCTGCCAAAGTATTGATAATATATTCCACTGAAATTCTACAGTGAAAATTAACTAAAGGAATCAAACATTTACCACTTACATACACACACAAAAATGGAGAAATATGTAGGTATATACATACATATGTATACATGTTTTGTACTTTTTGTTGTGCATTCTACGGACATTGTTAAAAAATAAACTCAGCCCTTTGTATTAGGAAGTTACAATGGATATTAAATTGCTTTTCAGTAAAGAAAAGGCATACCAATTTCAAAATTACCTCCTAACCTAATAATACCACTAAAATTTCCCAAAGAGCAAGCAGAGCGCGTGAAAACAATGGCTTGGAATTTTTTATGCATTACTTAACTCCTTTTACGTTTTGTGGGATAATAACTATTTGCGTGAGCAAAAAGCAAAAGATTCCAGGAATTCTGTTTATAGCCTTCACAGCACTTATACATACGTATGTACAGTGTAAATTGTACATGATACCTGCCTGCGGGTTGCATTATTTTTTCACCTTTTCAAGAATAGACAGAGAGGCACGCGTACATACATACTACATATCAGTTTCGCTAACGGCCAGAGACTAGCTGGACATTCGATGCCAAGCACTGTGTTTTAGTGTTCTATTTTAGGCATACAAAAAGTACCTGTGTTATATTTATGGTAGGTTTCTAGGCCCAAGAAGGGCATTTTGAACTTCAAATTGGCATTAAAAAAATGTTTAATGATACCAAAAACGTTTCATTACTATATATACGATTTTTTTTTTAATATTTGGTATTCGAGACAAGGGTAAAATTTGCAAAAAATAAATGGTAAATAGATGTGATGAATGAAAAACATTTAAAGACTTCCTCAATAGCTTTAAAGATTATTTGAAGAATATCGATATGCAGAGACAAGGAAACAAATTTAATTTTGATGCATTTATTTATTAGTATATTATTTTCTATAAATAACACAAACTACTAATTAATACTAATTAATTAACACAACTAATAAAATTATTTAATTTTAAACAAAATAAACAAATTTAAAATTTGATGAAACGATAAAGCGACACCATGCGGAACTTCACTTCATTCAGAAATCCCTGAACGGATTTAGATAAAATTTGGCACATGGACCTCCCATAACTCTGGGTTCTTGAAAAGGGTTACCACCTGTTTAAAAAGTTTAACTTAAAGGAATTCTTCAGTTATTTGAAAAACATTTGTATCATAATATGGGTAACTAAAGAAAGAAGTTTAAGAAGGTTTCAGTTCGAATATATTTTACGAGAAGGTTGCCAACGTTTTTAAATTTGATTATAAATAAATTTTACACAAGTTACATGAAATCTTTCAATATTTTTTATCAAAAAAAAAATGGGTTTTAAGAAAGCTGTAGTTTAAAAGTATTTTTTACCATTGAAATTACTCCTATAGTGTTGCATTTCGCGCCAAAAAATTTGGGCGTTTTAACGCCATTAGAAATGGTTTTTTGTTAAAAAAAAATTTTTTTTGATTGAAAAAAGAAAGTTTTTTCACTAGATTTTTTTCAGCCATTTTGACTATCTGACCTAAATGTATTTTTTTTTGGCATTTGCCTTGTAATTGCGCTACCAATTTTATCTGCTTGTGTGTTCCGTTCACTTTTCAAGCGAAGATTTGATTTTTCGAAATGGTGAAACTACCTTCTAAGTTTTGTTGTATTGTTGCGCATAGATATCTGGCTGGTTTTTTATATATAACGTTTATTCGTATAAATGTTCAGAAAATGTTTGAAGCTTAATGTTACATTAACCATGCCAACTTGTTGTTGGGTAGCTTGAAGGAGCGGACTAAAGATTTATTTGTATTAAAAGTTTTTAAACAGTTTATATGAAACGCGAAATTTCGGCCCAATCTGATTTCGTACACAGAAGGACGTTTCAAAAATTGAACTCTTNTTCAGAAAATGTTTGAAGCTTAATGTTACATTAACCATGCCAACTTGTTGTTGGGTAGCTTGAAGGAGCGGACTAAAGATTTATTTGTATTAAAAGTTTTTAAACAGTTTATATGAAACGCGAAATTTCGGCCCAATCTGATTT
>NW_016177976.1:1549-8141 GCF_001687245.7 Rhagoletis zephyria | reverse complement strand
TTGACTCTTATGCATATTAAATACTTAGCATGAGAAGCAGCGAATGGACGGACGAATGAGAAGCGCAAGAGTAACCTTGTACAATTGTGAATCTGAATCAAAAATTCAACACCACGAATGGAAAGATCGCCCAATATACTACATATGTACATAGAAATGTACATACATTAGGGTGCCTCGCCAAAAAAAAAAGTTGCAGCTTTTCCACTGGAATTATAATATTGATATACTTAAGATTTTGGGCAGAATATTTTCAAAAAAAATTAAGATCAAAATATGTATATTAATATATTTTATAAATATTATAATTACGATGGAAAAAACATAGCCGATTTGTTTTGTATGGAGTGTGATGCACCCTAATGTATGTATGTAGGTCGTCGAAGGTGCAAGCCATATCTGCACGAATATTTTTTTTCTTTGTGATCTACAGTAATGTGCAGCAAATTAGGGCAGCGAAAACATTAATTGAATGTTGACTGCGATCAGTTTTTACTCAATCTACAATCCTGAAGACCCTAAAGCTAAGAGACTCTTTCAACCATTCGATAAAAATATGTTTCTAGTTGAGCTCTTTTGGTGTATTTTTACATACATTTTTTTTTCGTACAAAATCTTTAGAACTGGCAAAAGCAAAAAAACTACGAAGCACCTGAAAGATTCGTCGCCAAAATACGTACATTAAACAAAACTGCTGAGTAGCGCAACAACAACAATGCTTAAGCCGACCTGAAAAATTNATCTTTAGAACTGGCAAAAGCAAAAAAACTACGACACGAAGCACCTGAAAGATTCGTCGCCAAAATACGTACATTAAACAAAACTGCTGAGTAGCGCAACAACAACAATGCTTAAGCCGACCTGAAAAATTGGTCGGTAAAATCAGTGTGGCCAGGTTATTAAAGTGAGAAATTGTCAGTTTGGCTCTCAAAAATCGTCATTTGCATGTAAAAATCCTCAAGATATAAACAATTTTAATAAGCAAAACCAGGAAGCTCTTTCAGCTAGCAAGGAAGCTATACGTAAAATATGCAAAGTTTAACTTTTTTGCAAATTTTTGAAATTCGCATAACTTTCAACAAAAATATTTTTCACTACAATAAAATCCCATCTTCATCTTAATTTTTTTCCAACTGCAACCTAACGATGTGCATTAAAAACTGTTCATACTTACATGTTACATGACGGCGAAATCGGCAACCTGGCAACACTGGGTAAAAAAGTGCTTAAGCTGTGAGATTATTCGTGTATTCATCAAGGTTACTTGCTTAGCTTACACACTATTTGAAATTAGATTANTGCCAGGTTATTAAAGTGAGAAATTGTCAGTTTGGCTCACAAAAATCGTCATTTGCATGTAAAAATCCTCAAGATATAAACAATTTTAATAAGCAAAACCAGAAAGCTCTTTCAGCTAGCAAGGAAGCTATACGTAAAATATGCAAAGTTTAACTTTTTTGCAAATTTTTCAAATTCGCATAACTTTCAACAAAAATATTTTTCATTACAATAAAATCCCATCTTCATCTTAATTTTTTTCCAACTGCAACCTAACGATGTGCATTAAAAACTGTTCATACTTACATGTTACATGACGGCCAAATCGGCAACCTGGCAACACTAGGTAAAAAAATGCTTAAGCTGTGAGATTATTCGTATATTCATCAAGGTTACTTGCTTAGCTTACACACTATTTGAAATTAGATTAGAAATGCGATATGAAATTTTAAGTTTGCATAAATGGAGTGCAGCGGAAATACTGTACTGTTTTTTTTGTTATGTTCGTGGTTATGTTAAAATGGTGATAAACACGTTTTCTTCTTATTTCTTGGGGAAAAAGTACCAAAAATATCAAATATCACTCTAGTAATAAGAAACAAAGAAATTGTGGCATAAAGCTCACTAATATTGCTAAAAGTAAATAACAATAACAAAAAGTATGTAGTTCAGGATNTTTTTTTTGTTATGTTCGTGGTCATGTTAAAATGGTGATAAACACGTTTTGTTCTTATTTCTTGGGGAAAAAGTACCAAAAATATCGAATATCACTCTAGTAATAAGAAACAATGAAATTGTGGCATAAAGCTCAATAATATTGCTAAAAGTAAATAACAATAACAAAAAGTATGTAGTTCAGGATGAGCCTACCTAAAACTCTACAATAAATCTAATTAATTTATAGAATAGATAAAAAAACACCCTGTCAATTTGAAATAGCGGGTTATTAGCTGTGATAAGTATAAATTTCGAAATTTCTAAAAATTCTCGTTAAAAGCTCGAAATTTAGATAAAGTGTTGTATGAAGTTTGAAAGTGTAATTTATATAGTTTTTGTTAAAGCATGGACCATGTTTTTATAAAAAAATATTAAAAAATTATAGCTTGGAAAACAGTGTAAATATTAAAAACGAAACACCATTCATCCATTTTTGACCGCCACTGTACGTACTAGTATTTTACGGTGGGATGACGACATGGTCACTTCAATTGGCCATAATGTCAATGAATATTATGTTCGTTTGATATGATCACAAGACATAAGGGTCGTCAATTCTCCAGAACTGGACGATTTGGGGTTACTCACCTTAAAATGTATTTTAAAACATAGAGCCGCTAATTTATCTACTTTAAAGTATACATATGNGATATTATGTTCGTTTGATATGATCAGAACTGGACGATTTGGGGTTACTCACCTTAAAATTTATTTTAAAACATAGAGCCGCTAATTTATCTACTTTAAAGTATACATATGTATGTAGTCATTAGCTAAAATTATGTACAGAAAAACTCAAAGGAAAATTGCCCAGTTCAGGCGACTTGCCCATAAGTATTCGATTCTCACGCGGAATCAGCGTTTGGACTACTGAAACTCGATTCGGGAGTAAATGACTGGAAAAATCGGAGCAAAAACGAAAGTTTCGGGACAGATCAACATTTTTTTGTTAAATAGTATAAGCAAAAATTATTACATCTTTAGCCACTTTTTCTATTCATCAACTTTTCTTTTATACCAGCGCATTATTTTGCATATGTATACATACATACATATCGTCGCCTGGGTAAAAGATTGTCGTATTTTAATTTCGGAAGGTTGTGGAAAATCGCGATTGAAATTTGGAATACAATTTTTTGAAAATGCGAAGATAGATTTTCTCCAAAGTCTCTGAAAATGTTACTAGTTTACAAAGCTCTTAAAAAAAGCTCGGAAAAATTGTAGTCAATATCTCGGAAACTAGAGGAGATATCTAAAAACTGATAACACCAATCGAAAGACCTTATTTCAAAATATATAACTGCATCTATTTAGAACTAAAATCGTCAAAATGGCGCTTACAACAATCTTTTACCCAGGCGATGATATGTATTTATCGTATATTTTCTACATATGTACATAAGGGTGGTCGTTAAAAAATCAACTGAACAATTTTTTCAGTATCGCCCCTCAATCGGTAATACCACAGACAAAGATATCATACATTTGGTCCCGATTGGGGTCGGTTAAGGCGTGGCGCAAAAGGGTCAAAGTACAGATTCCTCTACGGAGACTCAAAACATTAAAACAACTTTTTTTCATCTAATACACGAAATCCATACTACTTATACATACATATCGTGGAATATATCACATATGAATTTTCGTCCCGATCGGAGTCGGCTAAGACGTGTCGCACAGGGGGTTTTACATATTATTTACTTATTGTATCTTATTTGTTTCATATTTAGTTTAAATTTTTTGTGTCTTCATGGGTTAATCGGAACTTTTACCCTTTTGCGACGCGCCTTAACCGCCTCCAATATAGGGACCAAAATTTATGTGTGATGATGATCTTCGACTATAGTAGTGCCGACGCAGGGGTTGACCTTTAGAAAATCGGATGTAAAAATGTGTTTCATGCATTTAAGGACCACCCTAATGTGCATACATGTGTAACGCAGCTAATCGTAACGACGAATAAATATTTTATATTTACGTACATATGCAATCATAAAACACAGCAAGTTTCGTGATTCTCTTGAGAATCTCTTTGTGTGGAAAGACCTGTAGAAGATTGTAAACGCTTGTAGCTACATACACAAGAATGATAGAATACAAGATTGCGCCGATCAGAGAGGATTTTTGAGAATAACTTTTGTGTGACGTCACACTGGTGCAATTGCGAGAGAGAAATGCCAAAACGTGAGCAAGAATGGAAGAAGAAAGAAAAATGTTGCAAGGAAAACGTAAACAAGTTGCACAAGTGTGACGTCATGCAAACAACGATTCTGTCAAATTCGTTAAGAGAGGAATAGCGGTCCGAGATCGGCGCAACCTTTGTATTCTCTCAATCGTGGCTACATACATATGTATACATATTATTCATACATAAAACTTACGCAATTAAAACTTAGATTTCTTATAAATTCTAGTGTCTTTTTTGTTGGTTTTTTCCATGAAAGTACAAATTCTATATAGCTTTCAAAATTTTGCAAATCACATCAAACACTTAATAAAGTATGGAACTTCATAAAGACTTGAAACACATAAACGATGATCTCAAAACCTTCCTTTAAATCCATAATATGCTATGCTTACTGAATATTTTCTTCAGAATATTATCAAGGAGCATATTATGCTACTAGATTCCTACTAGTCATCATCAAAGCCGCAGCTGGAAAATGCATGTAACTACAATTACGTATCCGAATTTCTTAAATAATTCACACTTATGTTTTATTCTTCAGATTTTGGTCAGAGTCACGCTGGTGGATTTTTTAATCACATACTCTTCTCTCGATTTTTCATGTAGCATTTTCAACAAAATACATTTTCGATTATCTCGGAGATTTTGTTTCTAATTATAATCGGTTTTGGCTTCGAAAAGATTGAATTATTCAAATTTCCGTTAAACATACACACATATCCTTTAATTTTATAATCATTTATTTTAACCCTTCTTACCTATAGTATCATTTTTGACACTATCTATTTGTGTTTTTTTTTTAGTTTTTTCTTTGCCCTGGTCAAGGAATTTCAAAAATAAAATTTTTTGTTAGCTATAAAAATTGCAAGTTTCAAATTGAATGGAAATATTAATTTCTTTGATTTTTCTTGGGAAGTACAAAATTTTAATTTAAACTCCGTCAAGCAGAGCACCCGGCTGGCTGGCCGTTTTTCTCGATTAGCTCTGGTTTTCGGAGGACATAAGTGAGATCCAAATGTGTAAAAAAGGTAGTCATACTTTATTTTTTTAATTTGAATTGATAGAGATCAATCGAATAAACATCGTAATGTCAAACATCTCGAAAACCAGAGGTAACCGAGAACACTGTGCATATCTACTTACAAGAGAAAAATGTTCTACTGCCTGAAAAATATNCCTTATTTTTTTTTAATTTGAATTGATAGAGATCAATCGAATAAACATCGTAATGTCAAACATCTCGAAAACCAGAGGTAACCGAGAACACTGTGCATATCTACTTACAAGAGAAAAATGTTCTACTGCCTGAAAAATATTTTAAAATAAAATATAACGTTTTATTATTTTAAAGCGTTTTGATTAATAACTTATACAGTTAATACAACTTTTTCTGCTGTTTTCTTCAGAGACTTCATTCCAAATATGTACCCTATCGGTCCATAAATACGCACACACGCCACCTAGCGGATTAATTCATTCCTAAGATTGTATTGTTATCGGGTTCTGAGCTGGCTAGTTTCAAGTGTTTAGCTCTTCGGGAAATTGGTTAAAAATTGATTGCACATAATAAAAGCTTGTGAAAATATTACATAAAGTATAAAAACGCAGCGCTAACAACACAGAGCGTTTGAGAGTAGATTAATTTCGCACAGAGTATGAAAAGCGANCAAAATAAAATGTAACATTTTATTATTTTAAAGCGTTTTGATTAATAACTTATACAGTTAATACAACTTTTTCTGCTGTTTTCGTCAGAGACTTCATTCCAAATATGTACCCTATCGGTCCATAAATATGCACACACGCCACCTAGCGGATTAATTCATTCCTAACATTGTTTTGTTATCGGGTTCTGAGCTGGCTAGTTTCAAGTGTTTAGCTCTTCGGGAAGTTGGTTAAAAACTGATTGCACATAATAAAAGCTTGTGAAAATATTACATAAACTATAAAAACGCAGCGCTAACTACACAGAGCGTTTGAGAGTAGATTAATTTCGCACAGAGTATGAAAAGCGATTATTTATTTGTGTGTTGGTGTTGGTTGATTTCTTAATAAAGTGCTCTGATTATGGAGTAACTAAACAACTTCGAATAGCATCATTGCTTTAGATATTAATAATGCGTGTACGCGTGATGCGTTGAAAATCTACAGATTGTATGTATGTATGTTAAGCAAAATGCACAACAATATTTTTGAAAAATGCTAATTGACTATAAATTATTGTAATTCGTTTCCCTACAGGGATAGCACACGCCAGACCACATAAATACTAAGACGCCAACTGGTTTGCCTTATCACGATTTTTTCCAACCACAAATTAAGCATCGGCATCACACAAATCAACAGATACGTAAGAATGTATGTATGCATGTGCATATCTATGTGCATTAGACCGGGTCGGTCCCCAAG
>NW_016177976.1:0-1470 GCF_001687245.7 Rhagoletis zephyria | reverse complement strand
GTTAAGCAAAATGCACAACAATATTTTTGAAAAATGCTAATTGACTATAAATTATTGTAATTCGTTTCCCTACAGGGATAGCACACGCCAGACCACATAAATACTAAGACGCCAACTGGTTTGCCTTATCACGATTTTTTCCAACCACAAATTAAGCATCGGCATCACACAAATCAACAGATACGTAAGAATGTATGTATGCATGTGCATATCTATGTGCATTAGACCGGGTCGGTCCCCAAGTAAAGGTAAAAGGTTTTGACATTTATTTATGACGATAGAACAATTGACAGATAAATTGTGTTACAAGTAACCGGTTATCTAAGCACAAGAGGTAAGAACTGACTTATTTAATGTTCGATTGTTTGACTGGCAACTTTATATTCGTATATGATTAGGCGTGGTTAAATCTAGGAATGTTTCTGTGAATAAAGGGTTTAATAGTTTCAATGGTATCAGAGTTAAGGGCATTCGAATGTGCACTGGCAACGTTACACTCTTAGGAACCTCAATGATGGGTCATCGCTTAAAGTTTGAAATTTCTACGAACTGGGTTAACGAATATTGCTAGTTAAGTATGTTCTATGCAATGAATGCAGAAGGAGGACACCAGCGTACTCAATTGTTCTAAATGTTAGGTTTTTGAAAATTTTTGCTCATAAAATTGGGGCTCTGGTAACGTTACACATAGGTCATGTAAGACATACGTTGCGCTTGGTTGCGTTAAAGTACCAGGACCCTATGTCCAGGACGAAAATTTGTATGGCTCTAAAATACTCTCCCTGAAAGTTTTCAATCCAAGGGAGGATAATTACAATATTTTCGCGACCCAGCCTAATGTATGTACGTATGCATGTTTATGTTGTATAATTATAAGAATGTGATAGACGGGCGCATTGAATGAAGCATTGCAAGCACAATTAATCTGAAAGGCGCGCGGTTTTTGCTTTATTTCGCTTTACTTCATCGGCAGTAACCAATAACAACAGCAAGAACAAAGAGAAAAAATAACATAAAAAAATAGAGTAGGTACCACAAAAGTCAAAAGGTCATGTTAACACTAATCTTTATGTATGCATATACATATATGTAAATACATAGATGCACACATAAGCATTTGCGCTCAAGTACTTCGATTTGAAAACATGATTTTGAATTCATATGCATAGTTCAAAAGCATGCAGTTACATATACATATGTATGTACATGCATTTATGCATACATATACTTATGTAAGTGCATACATACCCTGCAGAAAATTTGACTAGCCCAAAACTAGCGTAGAACTAGACCTTTTGCCGACAGTACAAAATTAATTAACAATTTAAATTCGTTAAATCTGAAAACTCACAACTGCCTCCACCGCGAGTTGAACTTGCGACCAATGATGTTTGAGTCGGAGGTCTTCTCGCTTAGCTACTTTCGTATTGTACGAGAAGTGAGAGTTTGTACACTTACACCGCAAGTTTC
>NW_016177975.1:0-8142 GCF_001687245.7 Rhagoletis zephyria | reverse complement strand
AAACACAACTCAATATCCGTCCCAGTTTGACAGCTCCGATATGCTTGTTACTTAGCTTTTATTTCTTTTCTGAATTTGGAGCAACGGCATGGACTATTTTTTTATTGAAATATTTGGCTCCATATGGAGCGATCTTTTTCCCTTTTTTTTTTTGAGGAAAACAATATGTCGCAGGAATTCATATGTGCTTATGCTTACATACATACATACATATACATATATGATTGATACATACATCAATGGCTTTTATGTACTACTCACACAAAATTGTTTCTATTGATAGAAAAGGAAATGAAAAATCTTAAGAAAACTCCCAACACCACTTATTGCATTGCTCAAGGGTACGTTTTAGAAAAATATTACAAACCGAGTAAACTTCTTGTCCATAGCAATAACTTTAACTAACTGTAGATGTGGTCGGGAAGCTTCGTATTTATGTATGTATGTATGTGGATACAAATATAGCCAACAAACCGTATTGCGTGAGTTGGCTTGGGTTGGTTTGGGTTGAGGGAGTGTGTGATTTACTCAATGCCCTTGCTTGGCTAGGGGTATAGTAAATATTTCGCGTGTGATTGATAATTTTAGTTGAACACATAATAAATTCCATGTTTATGATTTTTTAAAGAATATCAACTGCGTGGCAGCAGGACAATAAAATTCGACAGAAGCTGCTAATGTTCAACTGGGGAAATATTTTGTGTTTTGATTTCGTTATGAGTATATGTACTCGTTTGTAATAATGATTCATACACAGTTGGAATGCAATCTGAGTTGTTTGTTATTCGTACAATGAGTCCTACGTGCATTGTAAAGCAGAGTTATGTGTGTTTTGTTATGTGACAAAGGTTGTTACATTTAATTTTTTAAATCAAACGACTTTTGAATTTTATCAACAGTAAGTACTTGTGTAGTTATCCGCAAAATAATAGGGGGAAAATATTATAAACAATTTAGAGCAAATTTCAAACTTTGTGAGCAAGTTATGAGAATTTACCAAATGTTGACCAATATTTGGAACTCTTTATTTAGAATTGTAAGAAAAATATTAATTATGCAGATTTATAGCCCAATGGTATAATAAAGTGCTACTTTGAAGCTGCTAAAGAATTGCGTTAAATTTTGGCAAATTTCAGTGGTATTTTCTTTGA
Source organism: Rhagoletis zephyria (assembly GCF_001687245.7). Lineage (NCBI taxonomy): Eukaryota > Metazoa > Arthropoda > Insecta > Diptera > Tephritidae > Rhagoletis > Rhagoletis zephyria. Next base: position 6,991 of record NW_016177975.1, on the reverse strand, counting down.
AACTTGCACTTTACTAAAATTGAATAGGCTGTAAAACTGCATAACTAAAATTTTTTTTGAATAAAAAAATTTAAATTTTGCTGAAAATACAAGTATTTGTATTTTCGAATATTCGTATGTCTGTATAGCCTTTGAGGAGTGTTCAGCTGGAGTTCAAGAATCACTGCTAAATACAGTTCAGTAATATAAATTTAATTTATCAAAAAATAAAATAATAAATCAAGAATGAGTATGCCTGGGTCGCAAAACCGAAATGAAACTTCTTATGATTAATTTCTTACTCATTCCATAATTTGATCTACTGAACTTAGCATAACATAATATAGTACTGGGTTGAGAGATTTTAAATTGATTAAATTAAATATCAAGTACTTCATATATTTAAGTATTTTGTTTAGAAATACAATTTATTTGTGATTCCTTGAGCTAAGATGAGGTGAGTTGGGTTGAGGTTGAGGTTAGTTGATGAGAGTTAAAGTGAGGTGAGTTGAATGTCTTTAGTGGATTAGAGTTGGAGTGCGGTGAGTTGAGGTTAGGTGAGTTCAGGTAAGTTGAGGTAAGGCGTGTGAGTGTGAGTTGAGGTGAAGTAGGCTGAATTAACACATCTTAATCTTTAGTTAAATCCTTGTCTATTTGTTTTTATGTCCAGCCATAAATTTATCTCTATCTTTGCATCTATCTATAAACTTATACAGAGATAACCCCAAACTTGAAGGCAGAATCGGAGGAGGAGTGTTGTCAAATGGTCTAATGCTAGAGATATCTTTTCGACTTAATGGCTGCACCAGTTCATTTCAATAGGCACTCAGAAAAAGACAGCTGTATATTATTTCTCTCAACACATGATTTTTCAACTAAATATAACCAGATAATTCGTTGAGAGAAACATATTTAGTTGACGTACTTAACTTTTAACAGTTTCCAGTCAAATTCGTTCCTGGTGCACAAATAAAAAAAAAATACGACTAGCAGCAATTGATCATAGTTTCTGAAGTAGAGTTTTTCGCTGAATCCGAATACGAGGTCAAAACATAAAAAATATAACACTTTTTGATATACAGAACATTTTGTTTTTGAGATTTGAAATAAAAATGCGCTCACTTAATTAATTAATTTATGAGCCATTCAATGATTTATCAGCTATGTTGCATAATTTTAAATAAAATTAAAAGAACAACTTTACTTTCGTTACAAACATGAACATGAAAAAATTTGTGTACTTTCCTTTTCTTCCCAGGACGTCAAAGCATGATCTTTTACAAATACAATAAAACCCTACTTAAATATATTGAATAATATATGTAGAAGTTATGAGCACTTAAGTAAAAATGCATACAAAAAGATTCCATACAAATTTATGATTTTGACTTTTAATAAAAAAATAAAAACTTACTCACCGTTAAAGTATTCTCAAACATCCCGATGCTCCACGTTCAGTTTTAGTACCCTTAAGAAATGCAAAGGTACGCATATTTTTAACTTTAACAGGATATTTTTTTAACACGATTCGTTATTTATTAATTTCATATCACTTTGCGTTTGGACACCGTTTGATTTTGGGCATACATACATATTTTGCTCACGCGACGACACTTTTCACTTCACTTTAATCAGATTTGAATCTTGCTGACGTAAGTGTGAATAATAAGTAAGGCATATTTTATGCACTCCTCGTCTCTATCGAATATTCCAAATTGGGGAAGTAGCCCAAATATGTATGTGGAAGTAAACAAGAGCGGTGAGCTGTAGGAGAGGAAGAGGATGTCAATTTAGTATCGAATAATATTTTCAACTACTATGAAATAATAAATAAAATAATGTTTTCATTAATTTGGCCCATAAAGCAAATACATAGATATCAGGGATCGAATCTAATAATTACGTACTTTTTTTTGGGGCCAACATAATAGCTTTCTTGATTTTTTCTGATATTCATACCCTTTTCACTTAAATAAGTATGTACATCACTGAAGGCGCGCCACATTCCAACCTAAGATAGTACACACTTCTGCGCTTAAAAGCGCTAAATATATCCATATTGATTTACATATAAATTCCAAAGTAAGTAAGTAAGTAAGTAAGGTTATATGTAGTACGACATAGATTTGCTAGAAATAGAACCCTAGTTAAGGCTAAAATTCATGTTTTATTTGCGTTAAAAATTTGTTTAAAAACAATATTAACTAGAAAACTTTCAATAGAAATTTTATGAAGATAAAACGTCACGTCAGATACTTCGGCTGATAAAAAAAGGCAGGACAGATTTGTACATTTAATGTAATTCGCGTACCTAATAACAAGAATGATAGTATACAAGATTTCGCATTCCCGGCAGCGATGAGATTTCTCAAGTAAAAGTAAACAAAGCCAAATGGGAGGAGAAAAGAAACTGTAAAACAGAACTAAAATCAAGTTCGAATCCTTTCATTAAAAAAACCCTTAACAAATAATTATAAAAACCTGAAAAAAATTTAGACAAGAATAAAAAGACTGTAATATGTATAACGGGATTCGTGCTACTTCTGATTGTCTGAGCACTCTCTATCCAAGTGGTCAGTTGTATCGTTATCGAGTACTACCGAATGACCTGTTAGCCTGACTAAAATAAGAAAATCGTTCTGTTTTCCAACATAATTTAGTCGAAACTTCCATTGCTGATCTACTTTGGGAGCAATTAGAGGACTGGACGTGGCTGTCAATACAGACAAATAAACTCCTACCTATCCACTTTTTTCCACCAATTAGTGCATGAACCTAAGGGCCGCATATAAGCTGTTGTAGCTAAAGCACCCGTACAACACACGGTATTCGTTCTTTGAAGTTTGGTAAGCACACTTGAGATGCATGCTTAGCTAATATGCATGTGCATGTATAGCATGTAAATGTAATTTTGTTTTATTTTTTATTTTATTACAATTTCAACAAACTCCCTAAATGGGATCATCATTAAAGCACATAGATTTTAGGTATTTATCAAAAATTTTACCAACGTCACTACCACCCTATATGCTCATTCCTATTATAGTATTTAGTCGGTAAACCATCCTACGCTTTTGTATGCTTTTCATTTGAATTATTGCGAATCTAATTCATTTGTGCTGTATTAAATTGGCATCGATACGCGTATGTGTGCGCGCCTGCAAGTCAATGTATGCATATTGGTCATAGGCACCAGACCTTTGAACTTTGAATTGAATGCAAAATTCAATGTTTGAATACTCATTGGTGTTGTTGGGCTATTGGAAGCTCGCCAACCAGTCAGTCAGCCAACCAGCCAACAGCCAACGAAGTGCTAACAACGCTTGAATGCCTGCAGCGCAGCATTAGTAGCAGATGTGAATGGCACATTGGCTGGCAATGTGGCGGAGTGAACTCGTGAATTGACCGATACTTCGCTTATCTCAGGGTTGCCAGAATTTTTATAGAATTTTAAATACCAAAATTTATAGTAGCGAAAATACAATTAGTAAAGATACATTTTAGCATTCTTTGGCTATTTCCCTTTCGTTTATTGAATCTTTATTATTTTTTTTTATGAAAATGTAGCTCGTTATCTAACAAAAACTATGAAAGTAAAAAATTTCAAACTTTGTACAAAAATTAGGAAAATAAATACTACATAGTTTCATCACACTCTGAGCATGCAGTTGGGTCATTCCATTTTTACCTTGAGATAGCTAGAATTTGCCCTCGATATCTCTAAAAAAAATTTAAAAAAAGTTCCAAATTTCGATGCATATTTGTTAAAATTCGTCAAACTTTTCTACTTTTTCTACAAAGTTTGATTTACATGGTTTTTTGATAGAACGCTATATTTTTATAAAAAAAAATAATACACATTTTTTAAGCGAACAAAAATAGCCAAAACTTGGTAAAATGCACCTTCACTATTACAGCTTCGCCACCGTATATGTATGTATNACCGAGTGTATTTCTGCCATAGAAAATCGCTTCTCATAAAAAGACAATCGCCGCAATTCGGAGTCTACGTAAAACTGTAGGTCCCATCAAGCCGCACGCCACAAATCGGAGCAGAAGCACGGCTAAACCTTGCAGCAGATTATGGGGGTCATAAAATAAAGTTTTCCCCCCGGGCCGGTACTCTCTTTTTATGAATTTTAATTATAAGAACCTTTGAAGCGTTAATAGAAAAAGAGGAAATCTATAAAGTCATTAAACGAGATGAACACAGGGAAACCTCGATATAACGATGATGAAGGGGCTGGAAAAAAGTTGTGTTATATCTATAGCTTCCTTGTATTTCTTCGATATATCTATGGAAAATTTGTATCAGCAAAAATTTTTTTACGTTGAGTTTTTCGTTTTATCGTGGTTCGTTATATCGACGCTTCACTGTAACTATGTTTTTCGATGCTAGAAGAAAGGTTACAAATAAATAAACCTCAAATCTCTTTACACACTCATAACTTATCCAATTAAAATGCACTGACATCTATGGCAACTCTAAAAAGTTGCTTGTCCTTTACAGCAATGCTTTCCTACTACTACTTTTAAAGCTGCTACATACATCATAGTATGTAACTATTCGAAAGCTACTTTGACGCCAACTGGTACTGTTGTTGCTGTTACAGCTTTAGTTTCAATTTTATTTGAATGAGTAGCACTTAATGAAATGTTTCGCATTCATTAGGTTAATTACGAAAATTTCAAAAGGGCTGTTCACTCTCTCCATATACTTACATACGTACATGTATTATAGCTTCAGACATGTACTTACCATTTTATATACCAAAATAAATATACGAGAATGTAACTTGTATGTATATATGTATTTACGAATTTAAAGTGTAGTGTAGTTGCGTTTACAAATTGATTTCCATTTAGTGTTTAGCTATTGAGTAAAGAATCATTGAGCCTCTTGGATCAATTGCAACATTAAATTGAACGGCCATTGAGTAAAAAGGGTTCTCAAACTAATTGCTGGCATTGAATGAAGAGCAAGGCAGCATGTAGCGCCAATTTTCTGAGAGAAGGGAAGCGTAAGTTTAATGAGTTTAACAACAATTTGCAATTTTTAGAATAAATTTCTTGTAATTTCATTAACTGCGTAAACGTGTGGCGTAGGCATAAGAAAAGTGAGAAATTTTGAAAATGTATTTTGACTTCAAATTAGCTTGTTGTGCAAGCCCTTATTTCAGAAAGAGAAGATCCACTGAAGTCTACAGCATGTTTTCAGCACCAATTAAAAAAAATTAAATGGTCGCCCCATTGACGACCCTAGCATACTACTAAACAAGAGCTACGATTAAGAGATATACACCGTGATTGTGTGGACTCTTTAACCAACTACTGCATTTCGTAGTAAGGACGAATAACTCAGTGAGGGGGGAGACCAGGCTGTTTGCATGTACATAAATATTTATTTGATCAGAAAGTAGTAGTGATCACGTTGTGATAGGCAGAAGATCATTTTGGAGTGTTCTTGATGTGAAGAGCCCTCCGTTCAGAGCGACAACATTGACTTGGTTCAATAAATTGTTATAGCCAAGAGCTGGATGGGCCTCTTTGTGCGCTTAAAAGCTCAAAATACATCCATAATGATTCACATTAAGTTCCAAAGTATAGACATATAGACGTTTCCAGCGGAAGGCCACAGTAAAGCATAGATAAAATGGAACCGCTAGGACGTGAGCATGAAGAGCTGGAGATGGTGGTAAGCAGTAGTTTGTACCAGAACAGACGAACTTCAGGTATGGCCCGAACACTTTTCGGTTGATGAAGAAGAGCCCCGACCAGGGTATAGGGACGGATTTCAGATCCCTTTACCAGACCAACACGTTATAAAAATAGCGATAATGAGTTTTAAGAAAAACAAGTCATCCATAGCCGAAGGAATACCGACCGTAGTTTTCAAAGCCGGCGACGAAGAACTGTTTTACCACGAGTTTCGGTTTTAGTCTCCTTAACATTGTTAATAAAACAGAGACATAACTATTATAAGAGCGGAGAATAAAAGTCAATCAATAATTATTATATTAAATTAAGACAAAAAATTTTCGAGTCATCTATAATTATTATTCAAGGACCTATATTATAAAAGTCCTTCATGTCAATAGTTATCAGAGAGATAAATATATTTAAGTCTAAGACTTTTATTTTGAGACTTATATTATAAATGTCGTTTGATAATAATTATGAGTGCGAAAAAAATGTTTATGTCTTAAAAGACGGGGCTTGTTCAGGACCCTTTTCGCATTAGTTGGAGCCCATCTCGGGGCTAGTTGGGGACCAGTTCGGGACTATATATATAATATAGTTCCAATATAGACCCCAACTTGTCCCAAACCACTCCCCAACTAGGTCCAGACTGTTTCCGAACTGATCTCCAACTAGACCCGAAGCTAATTCCGAAATGGTCCTGAACAAGCCCCGTCCTTTAACACTAAAACAATTTTTTTGTACTCATAGTTATTATGAAAAAACTTGTCTAATAAAGCTCTCAAAATAAAAGTTTTTGAAGATTTAAAAATATTTATCTCGCTGATAATTATTATGAAAAGACTTATATTATATAAGTCTTAAAATAATGGTTATCGATGACTTAACCAATTTTTCTCACACATAATTATTATCAAAAGACTTTTATAATTCTTCCGAAAATTTGGATGACTTTTTTAAAACTCCACCATAAAATAATTATTATTCTAGGTCTCTGCAATAGAATCTTATCGATGATTATGTGCGAAAGATTGGAGCCCTTCATGGCCCTACTAATTGGTCTTAAATGAACTACCAAATAATAAATAAATGAAAATAAATAAATGAACTACCAGATAAGGGACCGAAGAGAAATGGGTAATTCGTATTAGCATCTACATATGTACTCGTATGTATGTATATGGATATGAAGATAGCAATGGATTCCTATCTAACGCTGAGATTTTAGTCAAAACTTAACAGTTAAATTGTTTCTTAGAGCAGTTCTATAGTTGTGTTTTTCTTATACATATTTAAAATTGGATGTAAAGCA